>NW_014543882.1:0-1229 GCF_000741045.1 Vigna radiata var. radiata | reverse complement strand
AGGACGATCAATTGTTTTTGCATCTGTTCTTAATGTGTTATTAATTATTAGGGGAGGTTAGGGATAACAAGCCAATAATTAGTAATAAGCTCTTTTCGCCGAGGGATCGGGTTAAGGGTAGACTAAGAAAGTTTGCATGACAATTAGATAACAAAGCAAATTAAATAAGAGGAGTAGATAAGAGAGGACGGATAAGATGAAATTGAAAACCCCCAACAACTCCATTGAACCATAGACTTTTTCTCGTCAACTGAATCAAACGCATTGCATGTTTATTTTGTGTTCTTGCATTTCAACAATTTAATTTTTCTTTACAATTTCAATTTGCACGAACGATAAGACCTTTCGAGTCTCTTGGGAAGAACGATATTGGGTTTTACCAATTATATTACTTGAAACGATCTGGTACACTTGCCAGAGAGCCAACACACCACATCTAAAGTATGTGTTTTCAGAGGGTAATGGAGGAAAGCCAATTATCATTAGTAATTCATTATCGCTAAAAGAAGAAGAGAAATTGGTTGAAGTCTTGAAAGCTAACAAAGGCGCTATTGGGTGGTCAATTTCAGATCTTAAAGGTATAAGCCCAACATATTGCATGCATAATATTTTTATGGAGGATGACTATAGGCCAATAGCTCAACCACAGATGAGGGTTAATCCGGTGATGAGGGAAGTAGTCAGAATAGAATTGTTGAAGCTCTTGGAAGCTGGTATTATTTACCCAATTTTTGATAGTAAATAGGTAAGTCCAGTACAGGTGGTTCCAAAGAAAGGAGGGATGACTGTGATTTACAATGAAAAGAATGAGCTTATTCCTACGAGGACAATTATTGGGTGGCGGATGTGCATTGATTACAAGAAGTTAAATACAACCACTAGAAAGGATCACTTTCCTCTTCCTTTTATTGATCAAATGTTAGAAAGATTGGTTGGACAAGCTTATTATTGCTTCCTAGATGGGTATTCTGGATATAATCAGATTGTGGTGGATCCTGAAGATCAAGAGAAGACGACTTTTACATGTCCTTTTGGAGTATTTGCTTATAGAAAAATGCCATTTGGATTATGTGTCGCAACCGGGACCGCGACGGGACGACGAACCGAAAAACAAACGGATTTTGAAAAATATTTTGGGAGTCGCCACCATAGTTTATTATGGAAAAACTATGAAAAAACCTAAAATAAAAGCATGGTCTACGAAAAAAAGATTTTAAGTTCGGGAATCG
>NW_014543881.1:0-1265 GCF_000741045.1 Vigna radiata var. radiata | reverse complement strand
TGCTTTAATAAACATTAAAATATCATGACAAAACAAATCAAATGAGATAAATTGGCAAGCACAACTAAGTCATGCAGTGTTATGAATCAGTTTCCACTAAACAAGATGCACTAGAAATAATATCACAGTTCAACAAAATCAAAGGTAAAGCATACTGACACAGAACAAAGATTGAAACACACAACATGCAGACACAAAGCAATAACAACATAAGACCCACATCGAAGCTTGAATTTCACTTCAGGGACAAGAGAATTGAAAAGGAAGTCTTAACTAAAACAAGAAATAGGAAAAAGCAAAATTACAGCTCCACACTGCAGTTCATCAGCTGAGAAAGGAAAGAAACAGAAAAAAGAAAAAGAAGCAGAGGCGAGTCCGAGGAAGAAGAAGAAATTAAAATTCACAGCTAGAAACGAGGTGATTCAGTTAATTCATCCCTAAGACCCACCGAACCCCGCATTTGAGTTGAGAAAGCCGAAACAAAACGCGGAATTGGAATATTTTCCGAAATTCCCCCTCTGATCTAGCGAGACGCGATTGGAATTGGGAATTTGAGGAGCAAGAACAGCCCTGCAAAGAGAGAACGAGTAAAAGCATGTTCGAAATTAAAAGGAAGTGAATAAGATTAGAGAGAAAAGGAAGAAGGAGAAGCTCACCGATCAAAGAGAACCTGAATTGCAAATGGAAGCTACGAGAGAAGGATCTAGTAGCACTAAAACATTCGATGCACAAATGCTAAGAGAAGAGGATGATGAACAAACAACTCTCTAGTTCTGATGGCGTCGTTGTTGGCGTAAACAAAACATGAATTCAGGGGTATAACCGCGAAACTTTATTTTATTCAAAAGCCAACAGAACACCACGATGCCTCAATGCCTCAACGCCTCGACTACGAACAAAATTCTTAGCCCAAGCAAGGAAGAACAACACGAAGATGGTGCAGGAAATTTGGGGAAAATGATTCTGGTGAAGTTTTAGGGAGCGAGAAGAAGGCAATGAGCGAGAAAATAGGTTTTGAGGAGGAAGGCAGAGAGAGAAGGTTTGAGGACGAAGGCAGGGAGCGAAGGTTTGAGGACAAAGGCAGAGAGCAAAGGTTGAGGACGAAGGCAAATAGCAAAGGTTGAGAACGAAGGTTTGAGGACGAAGGTAGAGAGCGAAGGTTTGAAGATGAACGCAAGAGAATAAGCTTGTGATATTTAGGAAATGATTATGGCAGAAGAAATGAGGCGCAGTGGCAGATAGATATTTTGGGAATTACATTAAAC
>NW_014543880.1:0-1264 GCF_000741045.1 Vigna radiata var. radiata | reverse complement strand
TTTAATGACTCTTGAAATAATAATTTTCGTTAGTAGAAATGACAATAAATATTAAATTTACATCATTTTTGTTTCATAGTTTTGTTGTCTGAAGTACCTTTTTAACGACCAAATACTATTTTAACGACAGTTGACATGAATCATAGTCTAAATTATATGAATTATAGTCTTCATTTTTTGTTTAGTAATTTGTTGCCATATTTTTTTTTGCTATATTTGTTTTATTGATTTGTATACACAAACATTTAAAAATAATTGTAACAACTCGACATCCAATGACGTTGTATCGCTAACAACCTCCATGTTCATCGGATCGAAACCATAACCTTATTTCTCATTCACGAACAGAATCACGCAAAGAACGAAATGAAACCTGCTTGAGCGAGCTTAATAGCAATGTCTTTGAATTGAAGCCGTGTGAGACTCCTCTTAAGAAATTGATTTTCTCTTTGTTTTCCTCTTTCCGCAATTGTAGATTCGTATGGTGTCTTTATCTCTTCTAGATGAAAGGTAGTTGCTGCAACAGGGGATGGATAGCGTTGGAGGTGTGTGATGTTGTGTTTCTATGATGAATGAAGTAATGGCTCTGTTGATTGAAAGTGGTGTGTGAGGGGACAAATGGTGTTTTTTTTCTGTTTTCCAGGTAATGAACCAGATGAAGATGATGAACGATGACGGCGGTGAATGGTCAAGGAGAATGCAGGTTGGGGGAATTGGTTTCCAAGTGGGTCCGAGGGAATGGAGAATCATGTGTGTCAACCCTCATGGCGTTGGAGGTGCGCTGATAATAGTGAAGGGTAATGATGAAGACCTTGTGTGTAAAGAAAGGAGGTGCTGCCCAGAGATTATGGAGGGCTCGGATGAAGAACGTAGGTGCTGGAGGTCATGGCAAACGGTCTTCTCTGTTTTTTTTTTTTATGAATTTCTGAAGATAGAAGGAGTATGTTGTTGTATTTGATGATTGAAGGGATGAATTTATGAAGAGGTCATTACGGGTTGGGTAGAGCAGAGGGATGGAGTGTCCATGCTGGGATGGAGAGGAGAAGATTGTGTATGTGTTAGGTGATTGTGGCAGGGATGATGATTCTGTTGAGTTGATGAGGTTAGGAAATGGGGAATCCTCTGGTTTTTAGTGTATCGAATCAGATGGAAGGGAGGAATCAAAGATTAATGAAAATCCATTGAGAATTGTGTGTGATGGAGGACAAAACCCAAAACGGTTTCTTTTGTGAGTAGTAGAATTGAGTGATCAGAGTTGGTGAAT
>NW_014543879.1:0-1665 GCF_000741045.1 Vigna radiata var. radiata | reverse complement strand
GAATTTGATTTACTAAGAATCATTAAAACTTGTTTGAAATTGCAAATACAAATCTAAATTGGCTTGTAAGCATCTCTTCATTGTTTTAGACTGAACAGATCTTAAAATATTTTTCAAAATCTGTTTTTGAGTTTAAGAGAAACTTTTGTTTGACATCTTATGACATGATCTTGTGATACATGGTACTCATTTAAGGGAGAGATATATAAGTTTGTTAGATATCTGGACATTTTATGAATGTTATGAGTTTTAGGTTGAAAATTTGGCCCAAATCTCTGTTTTTCAGAAATTAACGTCAATAATCGATTACCAAAGGGTCATAATCGATTATCTCGGCCAAAAATTTAGATTTTGACAATTTTGAACATAAATAATCAATTATTTAAAGTAATAATCGATTATCAGCGTAAGAAAAAAAAATTCAAAAAAAAAATTCAAAAAAAAAAAAATTCTTTTTGGTTTGTTTTATCAAAAGGGATTATTACATTTAGGGGGAGTACTTTTAAAGGACTTAAATCCTTTTTAATTTACCTATTTTATGGGGAGCATAAACTTTAGATGATTTTTGAAAAGAGGAGATGAAGCTTTTGATTGAGAACTTTTATAATAAGTAGAAGATATGAGTCCTGCCCTGAAACCTCAGTTTGATCAAATTTATGAATGGCAGCAAGCTCATGAAAAGTTATATGGTTGATCAAATTCTTGACATTGATGTTCATCTAGGAAATATTGAAAATCATCTAAACCTTCAATCACCCGAGAGATCCCAAGTCCTGAATTTTAGAATTAGGATTTTTTTTGTCAGANTGCTTTGTTGATTGGTTGTTATTCTTATCTCTATGTTATATTTCTGTCTTTTAGGATTCTCCTTATGGTGTTTATGTAATCCTTTCTTTTATGAATAACAGATCTCTTGTTTTATGCATACATTGTTTAATTTAGGGGGAGATCATATTTAGGGGGAGTTTTTTAATTTAATCTTTTTGCTTTTGATAAAAAAGGGGGAGAAGAATAATATAAGGGGAGAAGAATAATATAAGGGGAGAAGTATAATACAAATTAATAATTGATACAGGTACTATGATGGCTGCATCTAGATGCCGGAACTAACACAAACGCGTATGAGTTGGATCAGTGGAAGACTTACGAACTCTGGCAGCGAAAGCAAGTGGAAAACTGGAAATGGTGAAGGTGTATTCGGTGACTGTTTGGAATGGATGAGGTGCTTAGAGGAGGTGGCTACAACTCAGGCAGNCTTCCATACAAGGAAGGAAGTTGCAGAGATGAAAGAATAAGCAAGAGGTGACCTTCGGTGGGAGAAAAAAGCTGGAAAATGCATCAGCAAACTTTTCTCTCATATATTCAAAGGTGTTTTCATACATCTGATACAAGCTCATTTATAATGAGAGATCTATACTATGGACGGTGCTGATTGCAAATCGAAGAAACATAGATCTCCACACGTAGCAGCAGTGAGGGACGTGTGTTCTTGCTTGTAGATGCAGCCATGCACCGTGCGTGGAAGTGAGCAGCAAGTGTCTCAGCAGAATCACGCTCAAGATGTGGTGACGGTGTGAATTATGTGTGTTTCTTGATGCAACTCCATGCTTGCTATTCTCACCCCCCTTTCCTTTGTGTAAATGACTTCTTTGTCCTTCTTCTTGG
>NW_014543878.1:0-1665 GCF_000741045.1 Vigna radiata var. radiata | reverse complement strand
AATGGTTTAATCACTCATAAAACCAACATCTTAGAATGCTTGTCACGCATTCTTAAAATGTTTCTAAAATGAGACAAGTTATGGTCCATTTATATATGTTGCAGATGTTTGTGTGGTTTAGAGCACCCTAATGTCATTTCCAACACCAACTCAAAAGTTTGTGCAGTTTAATCAAATTATTGTTTGGTTACATTGAACAATGAAAATGAAACAACGCAGTTATTATATATAGAAGGAGTTATAAGATATTTTTAGGAATAAAATTGGATGAGAGACTTATAAGATGATTTAGTAGTAAAATTGAAAGAAATGGTGAAAGAAATTATAGATATTAAAAAAGATTATTATATATAAAAGCCCAACACTATTAGAGGTTGAAAATAGTCGAGAGTCCTCGAAGCCAAACAAGACCGAGAAGTATCGAGAAAGTCTTTGTACATTGACGTTAGCATGTCCTCCTTATTAGAGGGATTTCTAACTTATCTTATGTGTTCATCTTATTTCTTCTTAGTATCACATAATTTTTTCACAATTTATACCTGGATCCCACTCTGGACACTATTGTTCTTATAAAGCCGAGTAGATCCTCGATAGACTCTTCAAACTTTTTCTAGTAAAGATTTATGATGCCCAAGTTAGTCGGACACATGTAATAATAATGAAGGTAAATTACTTACCTCGACCATTGCACTATTTATAGGTTAATTATGACGTTTGTGGACCTTTACATATATGGGTCTAGATGAGTCCATATTTATATGGGTTTGGATAGGTCCAATGGCAACCGATTTACCTCACGAGTCAATTGTTTGATCCAAATTTTTCTAAGTTAAAGTAATACTCTATTAGCTTTGATAGTTTAAAAGGTAACGACGAGTTGACTTATGACTAGATAATAGTGATCATACATATCAGCTTGTGGCCTATAGAAACAGTCAGACAAACCGGTTTGTGACTGAGTAAAAACAGTTGGACAAGTCAGCTTGTGGCCGAAACAATCACGCATGTCAGCTCAAATTTCTCATAGGTAGCACATTGCTTTCAATAAGTGGTATTATCCTTCAACAAACGACATATAAGCCTTGGTAGCCAATATATAAGCCTGGATAAGTAACATACAAGCCTTAATAGACAGTATACAGGCCTCGACAAGCAGCATACAAAGCTTGGTAAGCAACACGGCCTCGACAAGCAATATACAAGCTTTAGTAGGTTACATACAAGTTTCAATAAGTGACATACATATGATGTATTTTGGTAATCGATACTTGATAAATAATACTTAACTCTTGATAAACTATACCTGACTCTGGCTCTGATAATCTAGGATGTGTTAAGACCAAAAGGTAAACATATAAAATATATAATTTAAAGAAGTTATCTTAAGAAAAACAACTTATTTATTTTTAGTGGTTGGAAACATAAGCCCTTACTATATTTGCATAAATTATCTTATAATAAAATATGCTTTTAGAAAAATATAATTTCAGTATAAATAAATAAACCTTTTATTAATTTATCGACTTATTATTGTCTATGGTTTTGATATAAATATAAATATTGATAAATATATGCATAACGAAAATAAATGTTTGATGGTTTGAAGAAAATTTGTATAAAATGGGAGGGATTGAACAAGATTACTTTGTTATATAAATTTTAACA
>NW_014543877.1:0-1668 GCF_000741045.1 Vigna radiata var. radiata | reverse complement strand
TAGGCTTGGGCCCCGCGTATCATCCCCTCCCCCTTGGAAAGGATTTGTCCTCAAATCTGATGGTTCGCCTGAGGACTTATTTTTGTAGACTTCACTAGAATTCCTCCAGGGTCAAATATCCACCTGCAATAAGCATTAAACATATCACTAATTAGTTTTCTATGACCCAACAGAATATATAAAAGATCATGTTTAGAAGAAGGTTTCTTAATTTTAAAATATTCAGGTTTAATACTATGAAGAAACCTTTCTTCTTTTGAAATTTTATTTGTCTCTTGAGTTAGTGGTACCCATAAAAGTAACCCTAACCCAAGTTGTGAATTTCCATGTATTGAAGGTTTTATCATTTTTAAAGATTGCATGGCAAATTCTTGGAGAGAAAAGTGATATTTTGGACTTTCAAAAATAAATGAAGAAAAGTGAAAGGNTAGTAAACCTCCCCTTAACAGTTTTGATTCCATTGTGGTTGGAGGAGATATTGCTCTTAGTTGCTTTTGTTCATTTTCTTCCACTTCTTTTCTTTCAATTTCTTCTTTGTCTTCTCTTTCTTTTTCTTTTATTCTCTTTTCCTCTTTTCTTCTCTTTTCTTCTCTCTCTTCTTCCTCTCTTTTTCTTCTGTCTTCTTCTATCTCTTCCTCTCTTTTTCTTCTCTATAATTCTAGTCTTCTTTGATTTTCTTCTTTCAACTTTCTTTCTTTTTCTTTTTCATCTCTTTCCTTGTTAAGGCGCATTTGTGCTTGATCCTCCGCCACTTGTGATGATGAGAGAGGATGAAGTACAAATTTTTTCTCATGATGATGCACAATTATGGTATTAGTAAGACCATTATGAATTGTTTTATGATCAAATTGCCATGGTCTTCCCAATAACACATGACAAATTTCCATTGGAACTACATCACATAAAACTTTGTTTTTAAAATTGCCAATGGAAATTGTTACTGTGACTTGATCCTTGACTGTGATATTCCCATCTTTATTGATCCAATGTATTTTATAAGGTTTAGGATGGGGTTGTACAGCAAGATTTAATTTTTCAACTAATCTAGTGCTACAGTAGTTAGAGCATGAACCACTATCAACAATGAGAGAACAAATGTTACTTTGAATTTGACATCTTGTGTGAAAGAGAGTCTCTCTTTGTGATAATTGTTCTACACTGGATTGGTTGTCAAATATTTTTTTGATCATGAGCAGTTGTCCTTCACAAGGATAGACTTCCTCAGTAGTGGATTTTTCTTGATCACTTTCATTCTCACTACTGGAAGATTCACTACTATAATTGTCAATGCCCCTCAATATGATAGTTCTTTTGGTAGGACATTGTGCAGCTATATGTCCTCTTCCTAGACATTTAAAACACTTGATCTCACTGGTACGAGTGTGTGAAGAGGATTCTTGTTTAGGTTTCTCATCAATTTTGGCTAGAGGTTTGAGGGGTTCTTTTGCTTTGGTAATTGCCTGTTCAAAGGGAGATGCAAATCTCTTGGCAGAAATTTTCCTCAAATTTTGTTGTTCTACCTTTATACACATTTGAACAAGTTCATTCAAATCTCTATAAGGTAGAAGTTCAACTTTGTCCCTTATATCCAAATTCAACCCACTCAAAAATCTAGCTAAAGTAGTTTCCTCTGACTTTGTGATTCCTGCTCTCATGATATATAGCTCT
>NW_014543876.1:0-1665 GCF_000741045.1 Vigna radiata var. radiata | reverse complement strand
TGTTAAAATTTATATAACAAAGTAATCTTGTTCAATCCCTCCCATTTTATACAAATTTTCTTCAAACCATCAAACATTTATTTTCGTTATGCATATATTTATCAATATTTATATTTATATCAAAACCATAGACAATAATAAGTCGATAAATTAATAAAAGGTTTATTTATTTATACTGAAATTATATTTTTCTAAAAGCATATTTTATTATAAGATAATTTATGCAAATATAGTAAGGGCTTATGTTTCCAACCACTAAAAATAAATAAGTTGTTTTTCTTAAGATAACTTCTTTAAATTATATATTTTATATGTTTACCTTTTGGTCTTAACACATCCTAGATTATCAGAGCCAGAGTCAGGTATAGTTTATCAAGAGTTAAGTATTATTTATCAAGTATCGATTACCAAAATACATCATATGTATGTCACTTATTGAAACTTGTATGTAACCTACTAAAGCTTGTATATTGCTTGTCGAGGCCGTGTTGCTTACCAAGCTTTGTATGCTGCTTGTCGAGGCCTGTATACTGTCTATTAAGGCTTGTATGTTACTTATCCAGGCTTATATATTGGCTACCAAGGCTTATATGTCGTTTGTTGAAGGATAATACCACTTATTGAAAGCAATGTGCTACCTATGAGAAATTTGAGCTGACATGCGTGATTGTTTCGGCCACAAGCTGACTTGTCCAACTGTTTTTACTCAGTCACAAACCGGTTTGTCTGACTGTTTCTATAGGCCACAAGCTGATATGTATGATCACTATTATCTAGTCATAAGTCAACTCGTCGTTACCTTTTAAACTATCAAAGCTAATAGAGTATTACTTTAACTTAGAAAAATTTGGATCAAACAATTGACTCGTGAGGTAAATCGGTTGCCATTGGACCTATCCAAACCCATATAAATATGGACTCATCTAGACCCATATATGTAAAGGTCCACAAACGTCATAATTAACCTATAAATAGTGCAATGGTCGAGGTAAGTAATTTACCTTCATTATTATTACATGTGTCCGACTAACTTGGGCATCATAAATCTTTACTAGAAAAAGTTTGAAGAGTCTATCGAGGATCTACTCGGCTTTATAAGAACAATAGTGTCCAGAGTGGGATCCAGGTATAAATTGTGAAAAAATTATGTGATACTAAGAAGAAATAAGATGAACACATAAGATAAGTTAGAAATCCCTCTAATAAGGAGGACATGCTAACGTCAATGTACAAAGACTTTCTCGATACTTCTCGGTCTTGTTTGGCTTCGAGGACTCTCGACTATTTTCAACCTCTAATAGTGTTGGGCTTTTATATATAATAATCTTTTTTAATATCTATAATTTCTTTCACCATTTCTTTCAATTTTACTACTAAATCATCTTATAAGTCTCTCATCCAATTTTATTCCTAAAAATATCTTATAACTCCTTCTATATATAATAACTGCGTTGTTTCATTTTCATTGTTCAATGTAACCAAACAATAATTTGATTAAACTGCACAAACTTTTGAGTTGGTGTTGGAAATGACATTAGGGTGCTCTAAACCACACAAACATCTGCAACATATATAAATGGACCATAACTTGTCTCATTTTAGAAACATTTTAAGAATGCGTGACAAGCATTCTAAGATGTTGGTTTTATGAGTGATTAAACCATT
>NW_014543875.1:0-1662 GCF_000741045.1 Vigna radiata var. radiata | reverse complement strand
GGCAATTGGATAAATAAGTGAAGTAAATAAGAAGAGTAGATATATGAGAGTGGATAAGATGAAATTGTAAACCTCAACAACACCATTTATCCATAGTTTCTTAAAACCAATTGAATCAACTACATTTGCATGTCTATTTTTGTTCTTTGCATATAACCACAAATTAATTCTTTTCTCAAGTCTTACGCGATTTGTTTACATGAAAAGTAAGGCCTAAAAGTCCTTTTGGAAGAACGACATTGGGTTTACCAATTATATTACTTGATAACGATCTGGTACACTTGTCAGTGGCTTAACAAGTTTTTGGCGCCGTTGTCGGGGACTCGTGGTTTAACTTATCTAGTAGTGTAAACCGATTAAGTTTGACTTGATTGTATATATCTTTTTATCTTTTTGTTTTTTTATTATAAAAAAGTGCTACTAGGGTTTGTGTTTCTTGTGCATGCAGCAGGAGCCCAGACATACTAGGAGCAAGAAATATACGCAACCTCTTCTTGAAGGCTTAAGTGAGGCAAAGGGGAGAAGGAGAGTCAGACGCCCATCTAGGGATTTGTTTCCTTCCCCTGACAGATTACTATCGCCTTCACCAATTAGAAGAACAGAGGAGATGGCTGAAAGAACTCCTCCAAGACGCACTCTTGTAGACCAATCAAATGTGGTTAGCCCTTTCCATTTTAACAGCATAGCCATGCCTACGGATCAAACAACCAACATGGTGATGAATACAACGCTTATACACCTGGTGCAGAGCAAACAGTTTCATGGCCTGTCAAATGAGAATCCCTATGACCATTTGACAGCGTTCAGTGAAATATGCAATATAGTGAAGATGGCAGGTGTATCAGATGATAGAGTGAGGCTTAGCTTGTTCCCGTTCTCATTGGAGGGCAATGCTAAGACATGGCAGGTGTATCATCTTTTAACCCAAAAGCTAGATACATTGACAAAGATGCTCTCACAACATCCAAAGGAGCTTCGTAATGTCTCTTAAGCGCAGCAGCTATGCGATCTTTGTGGTGGTGACCATGTCAATGGTCAATGTGTGTTACGGATTGGCAAGCGTACCAAATTGTTCAAGTAATATAATTGGTAAAAACCAATATCGTTCTTCCCAAGAGACTCGAAAGGCTTTCTCGTTCACGTGAATTAAAATAATAAGACTTGAAAATAAAAATTAATAAATTGTGTAAGAAAATAAAATATGAACATGCAAAAGAGATTGATTCAAATGATAAGAAGAAAACAATGGATGAACGGAGTTGTTGGGGGTTTACAATTTCATCTTTATCCGCTCTCTCTTATCCACTCCTCTTGAATTATTAGCTTGATTAATTAATTGTCATGCAACTTTCTTAGCCTACCCTTAACCCGATCCCTCGGCGAAAAAAGCCTAATAGTAATTACTGGCTTGCCATCCCTAGCCTCCCCTAGCAATTAATACAACATTATAAAGCAGAAGTTAAACGCAATTGATCGTCATACCCCTATCCCTAGGTGATAATGCATAATCAAGAAATTACTCACCAGTTGATGACATTACTGTACATCCCCGTAGCAATAAAGACAAACATCAGTTATCGAATGAGTTAAACGATAAAGGCATTAAGCACAGATGAGAACCCAACAATTAACAATCAAAACATATGGAAACCATATAAATAA
>NW_014543874.1:0-1646 GCF_000741045.1 Vigna radiata var. radiata | reverse complement strand
GAAATCTTCCATTGCCATCTTAACAGCAACTATCTCCTCTTTACCGTTACGGGAATTGTTGTCTGTAATAAGTCCTATGGTACCCTTCATCTTCGCATGCATGCCATCATCAACACTTGCTTTTCCTAACGCAGTGCTCATCAAACAAAAGAGAGGAACAAGAAGCATATGCAAGCTACCCATAATACCAAACAATAGCTATGCATCTTCATCCATATATTCCTTTATATATGCAGCCAATAAAAACTAGTCAAGTCAATTCATTGAGTCAAATTCCATTTTTCTATATTGAAAAGAAGTATAGTGGCAAAGAGTGACAACTTGCCTTCGTCTTTAAGATAGACTTGTCTAATTACATTATAGTTGTCAAGGTCAATGGAGTCACTCAGCTTTTTAAAAAAATTAAGGGATGTTAGTGATTATTCAAATTATTTTTTTTACGAGCTTTATATTTATTTTTTTCTTTAATAATCAAACAAGGATTAATCCTTGATGACATTCGGTTGAAGCGAAATAGAAGAGAAAGATCGAGCATGGGAACTGCGACAATGACAAAGGAAAACGCGACGTTCGCACTGATACTATTATCGTAACTAGAAGAGAACAAGACAACGATGGGCGGTTTGGTGTGATTCTGCCACTAGTAAGCCTTCTGGCGAGCAGCGGCTTTCATCGAAAAAGGATGTCATTGAATACATATTGGTTGTTTTTGGATATATTTTTTATTTTCTATATTTAGGAAAAAACCTTGAAATTTCTTACTATTATTTTCCATCCTTTTGTGCAAGTTAGGTTATATTTGAATTTCAGCTTCTACAATTAATGTTTAAGATTATATTACTTAATGAAATGAAGAAAAATGGATGAGATAGATATGTGTGAAATACTTTAAATATTGATTATGAACTTTCTTATTAATAAATAAGAAACTTTTATATATACAAATTTTAATTTTAGCATAACAAAATAATTGTTTTAAATTGTAAAGTTAATACTTTTTTAATCTTTCTTGTGTTGGTGTCCAAATTTAAAACATCTCTAAACTGGCTTTAAAACGGTTCCTAGACCAAAGATTATTTGAAGAATAGAAGAAAATATGATGAGAAAGTTTAATTTTTATTTTATGTGTTGTCATCGTAATTTCAAGATTCCTCCTTTGGTTTTGGAACTTTCAGCATGCTGACTTTTCAGAATATAAATATATTTTATTATTTATTTTAGGTACCTTCAAACATACCATTGCCAAGAAATTTGAATTGGCATACCTCAATGCCTATATGACCACTTCAAATAAAACACACTTAGGGAAGTCACCTTCCGTGTCAATGCCCATTGCAAACAAATTAGTACCATTAAAACAAATATATAAATACATACATGTTTTAATTTCGTAAATTTTTTTATTCTTTTACAATATATGTATTCATATATATTAAAAAAAAATACTGTAGAATCATTAAAATTTTATAAATAATTGAATTTTGACTCGAGTAATTATCATTGACTTGTTCGTATAAGTTGTTATAGTAAAAATTGTATGTGAATGAAACAAATTTGAATATTTTTCTGTAAATCTATACCAACATCTAGTCGTTTAGAATTATATATATATATATATATATATATATATATATATATATATATAT
>NW_014543873.1:0-1663 GCF_000741045.1 Vigna radiata var. radiata | reverse complement strand
TGACGTGTATATAGACGTCGGTTGGATGAATTCCGACGTCACATAGACGTCACCCGTATAGACGTCGGTTGGGAAAGTGACGTTAAAAGCCCAAAATAATCGACGTTAAACAACGTTTTTGCACTAGTGAATGGTATGAGATAACATGAATGCTTTTACATCTAACTTACCCTTTTTGCTTGTTTTGTATGTGTTGCGTTCTTTCTTTTACGATGATCATCCCTTGATGTGAACAGAGGGAGATGAGGTCTTTGTAGAGCAGGCACTAGATCGAGCTAATGTTGTCGAGTAATTAGTATTAGGATAGCATTGTGCTTAGTTTTGTTGAACCATCTTGTATATAAAGTGTTAAATTTTATGGCCATTTTAGATTAATGTAAGGTGGATACTTTGTATTAGCCTTTAACTATTCTATTTTATTATTTATGTGACTTCTATCATATGGTTAATTGCTATATTTTGGGATGTTACATAATATAAGAGAAAATTTTGATATAAATATTTTTTCAAATTGAATTTATTAAGGTTGTATTTATTATTTAATATAAATCAAAAAGGAGAGAATGTGGATTTATTAATTTATAATATTAATAATTATATTAAATTCAAACTTTAAAAGTGTTAAAGTTGGAAAACCTCCGTGTGTAATTTGTTTCCAGAAACATAGAGACACCAAACTTTTTGTTACTTTCCTAGAATGTACTTAAAAGGTGGGGCCTTACATACGAGTAGACCTGAGAATTCATATCTGAAACAAATGGAAGAATTTTGAAATGAATTTGAATACACGGTTTCATTGAATTGGGTAATAAAATAAAAATGAATAAATAAGATTAAGAAAAATCGATAATTATGATTAAGCTTAAACAGTTCATTACAATTATTATGAGTATATAATCTATTATTAAAGTGATTTTTTAATATTTATAAATAATGTACTAATATTTTAAATTTTATTTTTGAAATGTTACTTTCTTTTATTTAATAATAAATTATATAAAAGTTTATTACAATAATTATTACTAAAATCATATATCTATTTTTTTTCTGTTAAAAATTAACGGTATTTATTTTATTTATTTAATGTAAAAAAAAAATAAACAATTTACTTAATGTAAACATGTCATCTAGATAAATTAAATAGTTAAATATATATTTTTAAAATATCTATATTATTATATAAAAATTTATCCTCTAGTTTTGTGTTCACATTCTTTTTTAATTTTACTCTGATAATTATGTTTAAAATTATAATTTTATTATTGTTTTATTGTGATAAAAAAAATAATACATATCTATTTTCACTAGTTAAGTTTAAGGTATATTAAATTCATCATAATGAGTTCGAATCCCATTCATCTCAATTGATATTGAAGTGTATATTTAAGTGACTTTGCATGTGTTTAAGTTCATATACTCAAGGAGAATACAAAGGAGGTTATAGATTTTGTGAACAAAGATTGAAGAAAGGAAATTATTGAAGAAAAATTTATCAAGGAATATGAGTTTTTTATTTATAAATTGACCAAGTTAAAATATTTAAGATTATAGTGGACAAAAACATTTTTACCAATCGTTCTTCATAAGTAGAAAAAGTTGTTTTTACATTATGGTGGAAGTGTTTGAGTGTGAAAACGGAAGAACAAAAAAGAGTTGCATAGTG
>NW_014543872.1:0-1662 GCF_000741045.1 Vigna radiata var. radiata | reverse complement strand
GTTTTGTAGTGATTTTGATGAAAGTAAAGATTGGGGTTGAAGATGAAGGTCTTAGACTCAAGATAGAGGAAGAAAATTGAAGAAAAGAAGAGTCAAGAAACCGCCCGGCGGCAAAATTCACCGTTGGGCGGTCCAAGGCGAGGAGAAGGCACCTGGCGTGGGTGCTGGGCGGATTTGCGATTAGAGAAAAACCGTTGGGCGGTGGCCCCCTGCCGCCGGGCGGTGGCGCGATTAGGGGTAAACCATCGGGCAGCATAAGTGTGCCGCCGAGCGGTTGTTCGCTGGGCCTGGGCCTGTTTTCTGTGACACTCCTCAGCTATAAATAGCCCTGTTACGATTTCATTCGGATTCTTTTGAGAGAAGAGGGCGTCCAGACCTAATTTTCACTCTCTGAAGAGGATCTTTTGGATGCTTAGGCTCCTTTTCATCTTATCTAGGGTTTGATTTTCCATTCTTCCATTATTTTCATCTAAGTTCACCATGACAATGGTGAACTAAACCCTTTTTGTTGTTGGGGAAAACAATGTAATATTTTGAAACTCTCTTTTATTGAAACTCTTGTTTATTTATATGATTCTTCATATGCTTTGATTATCAATTGTTGGGTTCTCATCTGCACTTAAAGCTTTTATCGTTTAACTCATTCGATAATTGTTATTTGTCTCTATTGATACGGGAACGTACAATACTGTCATGAACTGGTGAGAAATTCCTTGATTAAGTAATACCAACCTAGGGATAGGGGGTAGGACGATCAATTGTTTTTGCTTTTGTTCTTAATGCATTGCTAATTGCTAGGGGAGGCTAAGGATAGCAAGCCGGTAATTAGTAATAGGCTCTTCTCGCCGAGGGATCGGTTAAGGGTAGGCCAAGAAAGTTTGCATAACAATTAGATAATCAAGCACATTAAACAAGAGGAGTAGATAAGAGGGAGCGGATAAGATGAAATTGTCAACCCCCAACAACTTCATTCATCCATAGTCTTTTTCGTCAATTGAATCAAACACATTGCATGTTTATTTTCTGTCTTTGCATTCACAACAATTAATTTTTCTCTACAAGTCTTATGATTTTGATTCACACGAACAATAAGGCCTTTCGAGTTGTCGCAACCAGAATCGTGACGGGACGACGATCCAAAGAGAAAAAATGTTAAGAAAAGTTTTTGGAGTCGCCACCATAGTTTATTCTGGAAAACTATGGAAAAAACCATAAAGAGAAGACACGGTCCACGAAAACCAAAGATTGGGTTCGGGAGTCGGTTACGCGTAGGGAAGGTGTTAGCACCCTACAACGCCTTCCCGAAGGCAGTACCTTTAATTAAATGCGCGAATTAAGATGTGGTTTGCAAAATGTTTAACTATCCCAAAGACAACAATATAAAGAAACAAAAATATTTTTTTAGTTTTTTGGGCCCGACAAGGATTGACCTTGCTCCTACGTATTCTCATTCAAAATGAGAAATCAGGGTTACGTAGTTCTTTCAGAAAGATTACTTGCGGTTTGAAAATACTTTGGTATTTTTAATAGAGAAGGAAAAGGTTTTCTAGCACAAGGCCTACGCGAACGGTCGCACGTGTGCTTAAACCTTTTCAAAATATTTTTATTTGATTTTTAATTTTTGTAAAAGAAAAGGAAAAGATTTTCAGCACAAGGCCTACG
>NW_014543871.1:0-1662 GCF_000741045.1 Vigna radiata var. radiata | reverse complement strand
AGAGAGGATTAGAAATATCTGTTAGTTTTGTGCATAGCATTCCATAAGAGTAAGTTCCAAAATTATGGGATGGCAGATTACGGTAATAATGAAGATCTATTGGNGAGATGCTCGTGAGAAGTTATGTGAAGCGGTTGATCAAGTACCTCTAGACTACCTTACCCTTGGAAACAGAGGCCTTGGACCTCTCCAAAGGTGCCTACTATTTCAACCCATTCCTCCAAAACACAGCATAGCAGATACAGAGGTTTTTTACGTTTCTGATATAATGAAGGATCCGAATTTCAATGTTTTTCATTTTCCTTTTACAGGGTCATAATGGGCAGCGTCAGCAACTATGTGATGAATAATGCCACCTGTCCTGTCACTGTGGTGAAGAGTTTAGATCACAACCAGTAGTTTCTTCATTAATTTTCTTCATAATGTAGGAATAATCAAACTATTCTATCAGGTTTTGTTGAAGACCCTACTGTGCGTGTATTCAACTTGTTTCTGAAATGACTTTTTCTCTGTATAGGAAAAGGATGTTATATTGATTGTAATACTATTTTCATTATCCAAACAGAAATAAATAAAGAGAGAGGAGTACCAACAATATAATAATAGTGTTTTAATACCAATTTTTCTCTTGCACTTATTTGGTATTATTCTTTCTTATTATTTCGGTAGATATTTTATGGAATCGAGACACTAATATTTTCTGACGTGGTTTTACCGTTTTTTGATATTTGAACTGGGTTCTTCGCTTGTCGTCTTTCCTCTTTCGCCGCTCGATCGTCTGAAATCTTCGATTATCTTTAAAGTTTGACCGCTCAGACGCCTTCCCGGTGGAGAGGGGGAGATACCTGCAAAAAGCACTCCAACGCCCAATCCAGGCGTGTCACTGTAGAGTATTTTCAGTGGAGTGTGAGTAGTATGTATTTGGCTATTATGGCCTTGGCTCTCTATTTATAATTTGTCGGTTTAATACATATTTTTGTCCATATTTTCGTAGGGTATGTTCAAAGTCGTCCTCCCTTTTTAAAAAGTTCACTAAAGTCCTACTTTTTCCAAAAAGGCTGGAACTTAGTCTTTTTTGCTTACGACGTTAATTTTGCTAACGACAGAGCTGCCCAGCTGTCCAATATTTGATGAGTTGTAACGTTTTGGATGACGTGTTAAATTCAATTGCTGATTTATCTTGAAAGCAAAGTGATTCATGGTTGTTCCTAAATTTAAAAGCAAAGTTAGGTTGGTGAATTACCTTTGTTCTCAAATCTAACAACAAGGTGTTAGGGTTCTTGGATATTCGTGGTACTATTGTTCCCAAATTTGAAAGCAAAGTTTTAGGGTTAGGGATGACTTCTTCCCAAAGTTGTTCTTCCTGTTCGAAGGCAACGGTCATAGAATTTTTGCAATCCTCACACGGTGTTGTTTTGAAGGAAGTTGGGATAACCCCTATTTGCCACTATGGTGATAGTGCTATAATGAAAGTTGCCAGAACTTCAAGGAATGCATGGAGGAAATTTTGGGGATGTCGTCATTACAAGGTGTTTTGAATGAAGATGTCAGGGAGACCAAAGAAAAAAAAGAAGAATGGAGCCCTGGGAACTAACTAAGAATGGGACCCAAATGAGTGTTGATGGGCACAAAAAGAAGTGTAGCATTTGCCGTGAAGTGGGG
>NW_014543870.1:0-1657 GCF_000741045.1 Vigna radiata var. radiata | reverse complement strand
GGTATCTTTATGTTGAAACTTAAATGTCTTGCTTGGTTAATCGTTCGGAATTACTTATTAAAGGACGTCCGGTCTTATACTGAACGTCCGATCGCGAAGTGCTTGGTCATANACTGAGTATTTGGTTTCATATTAACTATTTAGAACGTTCAGTCATACACTAAGCGTTCGGTTTATATTGATGATGTTTATTACAAGTGCTAGGTCTTATACCAGTACTTGAATTCTAAGAACGTTCGGTCATAAACCAAGCGTTCGGTTCTACACATATTATATTATGTTTGAGTATTTGGTCATAGACTAAGTACTCGGTTGAAGTTAATTATCTTTCTTTGGAAAAACGTCCGNTTTATAAGGTTATTTATTTGAAAAATGTTCGGTCTTACAGTGACATTNGATTCCTCACAGGGTGTTCGGTTTTGTACTGACACTCGTTTTATTTGAGATAACTTCTCCTGGTCATAAAGGCATTTGACTAAAATTTTAATCTTTGAAATTAGTTTCCTCCAAGTCGCTTATGTCAACACGTCCTTCCTCATATATATATATATACATACATACATACATATATATATATATATATATATATATATATATAGAACTTTATATTTCTTGTTTTCCATAGCGTTCAGTTTTGCTTTCTGCCAGACCGTTTGATCACCTATTAGAACCCCCTTGTTTTATTTGGTTTCCTTACCTGTCTTTGACTGTTCNGTCAATTGTTGAATTTCTATGATACTCNGTTTTCTCATTATCATTCGATCAGTTTGTTGGTAGTATAAAAATGAGAGTGGAATTATTATTCTGATGTTAAGAGTATTCCAGGAAGGAATATCTCATGATTTGGAAATTTATTTAGTGAAGTATGACTATGGTTAGACTCAGGCTCTGCTCTATCCTGATATTNCGTGATTACGCTTTCTCAAGTAGAGAAGGGTAAATCATGTGTGGGANTGGCAGAAAGTCCTTTAGCCTAGTATTTCTATACTGAGGTGGTTCCACTTGACTAACCTCGGGTGGCGGTCTATTGAGTGTATCCCAGCCAGGTCCACCCGGGTGCAAATAGTAGCGAGCTACGTAGTTCATACCGTCCGGACAGAGTCTAGAGAAATTGGTTATGTTGATTTATAATAGTGATGTTTGGAAATCATGATGCATGCAGATTATTGAAATGTTTTAAGTGTATGTGAAAATGATTAATTAAATTACATAAGCTTACCCTTATTTTCCTGTCTTGCCTATGTTTTCGTTCGGTATTTGGCCGTTCGGTTTGTTTTCTTCACTGCAATGATCATCCTTTTGGGTGTGAGCAGAAGGTGATCCAGAAGATATTGTGGAAGATGCCCTGCAAACGGAACAACCTATAGACGCTATGCCAGAGAGCTGTGNAGGANCNTCCGGTCCTTANTTTNGGTTTTAATTTTCACTTCTTGTNTATATATCCGTTCGNTTCNTTATTTTNTNGAATCNNTNGGTCTAGTTATTCCTTTTGTAATANTGTTCGGTCATGAACTACTAATATGACTGTTCGGTCTTGACTTGTAATTGTAATTGATTTCTGTATCTTGTATAGTTTTAATTCCATATGAAATTTCATATTCTCGTTTCTTTCTGTGACGCTCTTTATCCACTGTTCTCTATTATCATTCATGTTAAC
>NW_014543869.1:6823-10417 GCF_000741045.1 Vigna radiata var. radiata | reverse complement strand
ATAATAATAATAATAATAATAATAATAATAATAATAATAATAATAATAATAATAATAATAATAATAATAATAATAATAATAATAATGGTTTATCGCTAGTGAATACTATTGAGTAGTAGGAGGATCATCGAGTGATATTTGTTTTTACAGTTTCTTTTCTCTGCTTTCTTCTAGTTCATTTTTCTGGGTTTATTCTCTGTTTTTTTTACGACATATTCACTCATACACAAATGCGACATTATGAACTTCCACAAAAGTTCAGAAGGTTCCACTGAAGTATTATGAACTTCCACAAACGCTCAGAAGGTTCCACTAGAATGTGATGGTATAATGGCACAATTTGCTTTCTTTCCGAACCAGTAACTTGTAATAATCATTTAATTTCTCTTAGGACTAAGCATTTTGAAGAATATTGCGCAATGTATGATATATGCTGTCAACACAGTGATGAGAAGACTCCCAATTGTCCCTATGGTTCTCCTTCAGTTAAAGTAATTCATTAATGTTTTATATACCACTCGATGTCGCACCATCTTCACCATCCTTTTATTTAACCACTTTCTGTTGCTTTGGTTTCTAAAACCTGACGACATGTTCTCTGCCAAAATTCAAGTCCCACTATTAGTAAATTACATATATATATATATATATATATATATATATATATATATATATATATATATATATATATAAACTATTTATTAAAGAAAAAAATAAATAACAAATAAAAAATAAGTATCCCTGAATTTCTTCACATTTAAAATATATGAAAATATTACAAAACTAGAAAAACAAAATTATTATAAAAACTAATTTACTTTCAAATAAATAAGAATATTACTATTATTAATATATGGTGCAAAATTATTATCCTCTTGCTTTAACTTAATAAGTTTCAAATTGATATTACTCTCACCTAGTATATTTTATTTTTTTTTATCAGGTTTAGATAACAGTCATTCCAATTCCAATGCTTATGAAAGTTCTAGAAATCCAATGAACCTTCAACGACAATGAAGAGAGGAATAATAAAACCCATTGATATTCCTACTTAATACTTCATTGTCTAAGTACTAATAAGAATAACAATAATAATAAGAATAATAATAAGAATAATAATAATGATAGTGATAATAAAAAAGAGAAGAGAGAATAAAAAGAATAAGAAAAAGAAAAATGAGATAAACAACATCAAATGAACATGAAAAAGAAGAACAAGAATAAAAAGAATAGAAAGAGTAAGACAGGAGAAGAATAATAATAGAAAAATCTGAAGAATAATAATAATTAGAAGAAGGAAGAATAATGAATACAAATACCAATAATAATAATAATAATAGTTTATTGAGTTTTTTTTTATATATATAAAGTATTTGAAATATCTTTTAACTAAAATTTTTAAATAATGAAATTATAATTTTACTTATATGATATTTAATTTTGTTATCTTTATATTATATAGAACTTTAATTTATAAATTTTTTGTCTAGATTTTCCACGTTCTGATAAGGTGAAGTAAGTAATCCAATCATAGACTGAAACATTTTTTCTAGGTCTTTCCAATCATTATACGTTTTCTATATTAGCATGGTTAAGATGATTTTAGTTGTGTAAGAAATTCTATCATTGATGATTCCAAGCAGTATAGATTGCATAAGACCTAATAATGTTGTTAGTATCATAAGAAATAAAACATTGACAATTATACATATAGTATACTTAATTTAGAAAAAAAAAATATGAGTAAAAAAGAAAGAATATTGTGAGTTACATTATATTTTCATAATTTTGATTTATTATTATATGTTCGGTATTGTGCCGTCAAAATCAGATAAGTAAGGAGTATGAGTTTTAATAAGAATTTATTTTGAAAATTACAATTTAAAAACATTCAAGAAAGTTAAAAAATAATTGATAAGTTTATTTTAAAGGATTTAATTTATACCTTATTTAAATCTTTTTCAAAGCAGACTTATGAATAGGATATTTTTAAAACATTAAAATAGACTCCTTATCAATATAAGAAAAACTTCTAAAAATATATTTTTAATTTATTGTTATTATTATTATTATTATTATTATTTTTAACATTGTTATGCAATTTAGTAAATATATATGGTTCAAAATAATGTTTGATGTAAGGGTCTGAAATAAATAAGGCTATTGGGTCTTATCTTAAGCCAGTTAGGCCCATAGACTAAGGGTACCTTAGCCTTAGAAGGGACTTTTCAAAAATCCAAGTTCATTACACAGTTTTCCTTTCTCTCTCTAAAAAAACAAAAACCCTTTTTCCCTAAAAGGTTATCTGCCTTCTCTCTAGAATTCCCACTCACTAAACCATGCAATCCTTAAATTGAAGGTACTCCTGCGTTCGCAACGTGAAGGGCTTCCTCTTTTACTGATTATTTTCTCTGTTTCATTCCGGTAAGAAATTTTCCTATTTCCTCCACTGATTTTGGCACTTAGGGTTTGGGGTTCTACTGATTTCAAGTAGTTAGAACTGTCCTTTTCTAATTCCTCTTAGGTTCTAACTCTAAGAACTATTTCTACCGCTGAAATGGTGGTTATAGGTGCTGTTAGGCATCTCCAATTAGCTGTGTTTGAGGAAAAACCAGGTAAAGGGAGCTAACTATATAAATATTTTGTTGTTTTGATTAATTCCTGAATTTATGAGAAAATATGTTGAATTGCGTTTGTACACTGGTTAACTCTGTTTTAATGCTCTATGCATGTTAAATTTAACTGTGATATATTGTTTGATATTTAATTGTCTTTGTTTTAAGTATTTGGTCTTGGAATGTTTTGAACCTTTGGTTCATTCTCTATGTTTGATTGTGATGGTTATAATCCTCCTGGAATTGTGTTGCTGAACTGAATTTCATTGAATTGATGATCTTGGGAATGATTCCTGTTTGTATATTGATTATGATGTGCTCTGAAGGAATTTGATGAATCTGGTTTCTGGAATAAGTTGGGGATGATACTGATTTGATGGGAAATATGGGTTGAGTGTAGCCTCAGGTTTTGTGAGACGGATGTATAACTTTGGGAATTAGGGAACTAAAAAAATAATAGGATAGTTTATTAAATCAAATAAAAATACTTGGGACTTGTTGGGAACCTTCTCTGTTGGTAGGATAGAGAGAACCAAATAAAAACCAGAGTCGCACATCTCTGATCATAGAGCAGCCCTGGCCTGGTCCAGTTAGTTGTGACTAGTCATATGTGTTGGTGTCGAAGGTGAGTCTGATGCGTTAGACATCTGTTCTCTCTCCGGTGACCAATTGGGATACGAGAAGGATTGGGGAAAATATAGAGTTCTTAGGCTAGTTATATAACCAGAAATTGGGTAGTGAGATAAGATTAGGAACAAGTATCTTATGGTAATGAAAAATTTAACAGAGCAACTCATTTTTACTCTAGGAACAAGTTAAAATGAACACATTAGTTTAAATAGACATGTATATATAATTTAGTTAATGTACGTAACATATATATATATATATATGTTACTTACATTGACTAGAATATATATATATATATATATATATATATATATATATATATATATATATATATATATATATATATATA
>NW_014543869.1:4766-6683 GCF_000741045.1 Vigna radiata var. radiata | reverse complement strand
ATATATATATATATATATATATATATATATATATATATATATATAATCCATGATTTTTATCTTTTGATATATATTACTGTTTGGTAATAACATGACAATATTGTCTATTTGTGATGATTGGAAGTGGTTGTGGAGCATGTTATGTTATATATGATTTGATATTTAAGGCTTAAATATGTGGTTTGATTATAATTCAAAGGTGTGTGAATTAGGAAAGACTGAAACATGATTTCATGGTTGCATATGGTAGTTTCAAATGTAGAATCTCTCGGTGAGATCTTTAGTGTCTTAAAATGAAAGTAGGGGCTCAGCCTTGGGAGTCATTCTGACGCTTCAATGGTCAATCATACTCACTTAGAGAGGTTAAACCATGTGGTGAGAAGTAGCAGAAGGTCCTTAGACTTGGGGGCTCCCACTATGCCTCAAGGCGCGGAACGGACTAACCTCGTAAGTGTGGCAGGGTGGGCAACCCAAGTTTCACAAGTCACCACGGGTGCAAGACTCGCCATAGCCCGACTATCATTTTAAAGTCCGGACGAGCCAAGTCTAGAATATAACATGCTTTTAGGTGGTGTGCTTTGTTGTTTTGATTTTACTTGTTCCTTGTATGCGATATATTAATATGATGTATGCTTTTATATAATTAGCTCACTCTTACTTGCTTGTGTTTGTATCATATTGTATGTGTTTTCTTTTGCGATGATCATGCACTTGGATGGGAGCAGAATACTCTGGAAACAGCTCTCTATGGGGAAGACAATGTTGCTGCCTAGTTCTCTAGGCTTTAATTCTCTTGTCCTAGGATATTTTGAAGAAACTTTATTATGTTCTAAGTTTTTAAATTCTCTGTAATTTCTGGGGAGAAACTCTAGTACTCTAGTTTTCAATTCCACACTAAAGGATGACTGTAATCCTAATTACTCTTGACTACTTTCCTATATTATGCATGATGACATCCTGATTATGTATTCTTTCTATATAATTGAGATGTCACATTTGACAATTTATTTGGTTTTAACCAATCTTAAATAGTTAAGATTTGAAGGGTATATTTGATATTCTATTAAATGTAAGTTAAAAATATAAAAAAATATATGAATAATAATAGTTTTATTATAATTATTATCATGTTACTAACCGTTATAATTATAATGGTTAGAAATATAGTAATAATAGTCATAAAATATTGACAAGATTTAAAAACAAAAAAATAAAAAGGTAAATATAACTGTCTTTTATTTGATACTTTAACCATATAAGATGTCCTTTAACCATATAATAGTTGAAAAACTGTATACTAAAATATTTAAACCAAGTTGAATGAATCTACTATTTTCATACTGTCACAAGAAAAAATTCAAGTTAATGTATTTGAATTTCTCATGACAAGTTTAGTTTTACAAAAAAATGTATATATTAAATTCATTTTACATATAACTTTTTCTTACTATGTAATGTAATGTATATTATGATGCTTTTTATTCTTCTTATGATGATGCTTATTATTAATGGTTCTTCTTATTCTTTTTCTTTTTTTTCTTATAATTCTTCTTCTTATTATTTCTTATTATTCTACTTCTTATTCTTCTTATTATTGTTGTTCTTTTCAATTTTCTTATTCTTCTTCTTCTCTTTATTACTATCATCCTTATTATTATTATTCTTAATATTACTATTACTATTGTCATTTTTATTTTTCTTTTTTTTCATATTCTTCTTATTCATATTATTATTCTTCCTGTAATAATATTATAATTATTCTTCATTTTATTCTTCTTATGATACTTATTATTAATATCATTATTATTCTTTTAAGAAAATAATTCCTATAATTATTCTTCTTATGTTATTAAAAAGAATAATATTATAATAATTCTTTTTATAATAATAATAATAATAATAATAATAATAAAAATA
>NW_014543869.1:0-4216 GCF_000741045.1 Vigna radiata var. radiata | reverse complement strand
TTATTATTATTCATAATTATCATTAATATTAGGCAGGGTATTAATTGGTGTATTATTAATTACAAGGGTCCTAATTATTATTATACCTATTATAATGATAATTAAGGGCACCACTTAATATAATGATACCAATACTATTATTATTATTATTATTCTTAGTAACGAAGGATAACTACAATGTATGATTTAATATCTTGGATACAACAATAAATATTAGTTGTATCTTCCTTTAATATTATAATGTTAAATAATTATTATTGTATCATTATAATAATTCTTATTATCACGTTATAATAATATATCTTATTGTCGGAGTAGTACTGTTATAATAATAAGGCATTACTATTATTATTAGTATTAATACTATTATTATTAGTATTAATTTTATTATTATTATTATTATTATTATTATTATTATTATTATTATTATTATTATTATTATTATTATTATTATTATTGTTGTTGTTGTTGTTGTTGTAGTGTATGGGGTTAGCAGGACTGAAAGGTGGATCGGGTGGAGGGAGAAATAGATCGGGGGAGGGAGAAAGTGATCGACAAAGTGAGATTGGCATCCTGTAGTGTATGGGGTTAGCAAGAGTGAAAGGTGGATCGGGTGAAGGGAGAAACAGATCGGGGGGAGGGAGAAAATGATCGATTGAGTATGGGAGGTAGACACCATGCAATATATGAAGATATGAAGAATGAAGGGTGGATCGGGTGGAGGGAGAAACGGATCGGGTGGAGGGAGAAATGGATCGGGGGGTGTTAAATGGAAATGACATCAGGAGTTAATACACGTGAGGAGGCACGTGGCAGGGGCGACAATTTAGGGAATGAATGTGCATATTGTAGCGGAAAGGATAGTGGAAGCAATGATCTCGGAGACAGGTGCGACAGTTACGCTTGGTGGCGAGATACTTGGGATCACGACTCTGCTGTTACAGATAATGGGCCGTCCAAGGGTAAGATGTAGGCCTATAAATACAGGAGTAAGTGGGGAGGTAAGGGACTTTTTGATCTAATTTACTTTTCACTTTTGAACTTAACGGTGACCTTGCTGACTTGAGCGTTGGAGTGCTAACTTGCAGGTCGCCACCCGTTCAGGTGTTCAAGGAGGGATCAATCGGTTTGAGTTCTGTCTCGGGGCCACATCCGAAACATTTTGGCGCCCACCGTGGGGCCCGAAGACTTAACAAAAACCCGAGTACGATCACAATGACAGAGGATGCACCATTGCAACTTTTACAAGAGTTGCAGAGACATGTGCAAGAGATGCGGGCGGAGATTGCAGCGATGAGGGCCGAATGCGCCAATCGAGCAAATGAGGAGGGTGGACCTTCCATTCAGTTAGTGAATGTCGAGACGGTTCATTCAGAAAGTGACGAAGGGGATAACCCTCAGGTACAGGGGGTGGAGATTAGGGGCGACCAGAATCCAGTGAATGGTGGACGGGGTGGTAGAGGAGTTGGTAGAGGGAGAGGGCGAGCGGAGAGGGGAAGAGGACGGGGAAAGGGACGAGGGAGACGTTGGGAAATGGAAAATTTTGAGGAAGTGGAGGAAAGACAGAATGATAGGGGAGATCGGCCCAACGAGTCGGGAGAGCGGGTGCATGAAATGAGGGAGAGGGTTCATGAACAGGGGGATCAAAACCACGATCAGGCTGAAGGACTTCATCCGTTTACGCCGCGGGTTATGAGGGCTGTCATACGGGAAAATAAAATGTTACCCCCATTGGATAAATATCGAGGCTCGTCCGACCCTATTAAGCATCTCCGATCGTTTGTAGATGCTATGGCGATGTATTCAATTAATGAGTTAGTGTGGTGCCGGGTCTTTTCCTTGTCCTTGAAGGAAGAAGCTCTGGACTGGTTCCACTCACTACCATCAGCTACTATTGATAGTTTCACCACTTTAAGACAGATGTTCAGCCAACAATATGCCTCAAGCAAAACACCGGGAGTAACGTATACTGCGTTGGTAAGGATGAGGCAAGGAAGGGATGAGTCGCTAAGGATGTTCATGGACCGATTCAACCGTACAGCCAGGCAAGTCAGAAACGCCGATCAAAGGTTGATAGTGGGTGCATTGACGACAACATTGAGACCTGGACCGTTCTTCGATTATCTTCACGCGGAGGAGTTGCAGGATAGGTTGGCGAGTTTCATTAGGATAGAGGAGGGGCGGTCTCATCAGAGAGGAAGGGAAGAGGGGGATTCACAACATAAGGGGAATAGGGAGAGGGCGATGAAGCAGACGGTCGGGAGAGTAGATAGGGGCAATGAGCGCAGGTGGGGGAATTCTTCAAGAGTGCAACAGTATGTACTTCATACACCTCTGAACCTCCCTCGGGCACGTGTATTGGAGGAAGCTTTGAGAGCGGATTTAATGACTACGGTCCAAGCTCCAACCCCTTTCGGTGCCGATGAAAGTAAGTACTGTCGATATCACCAAAATAGGGGGCATACTACTGAAGATTGCGTCACTTTGAAGGATAAATTAGAGACCCTAGTTCAAGCAGGACATTTGAAAAGATTTGTACAGAGGTCGAATAGGCCTCCTTCGGGGAGTGATCGGCGGGGAGGACTGGGCAAGTCTTCAGGGGAACGATACCGTTCGAATAACAACCGAAGCCGGAGTCGGAGCCCCAACCGAACGGTGAGAGGAGTGATCAACACTATTTCAGGTGGATTTGCGGGAGGGGGCTCGACTTCCTCAGCCAGAAAGAGGCATTTAAGAAATCTGCAGAGCATATGCCGAACAAGGAACAACAAGAGGTCAATGCCCCCGATCACCTTTTCCGATCAGGATTTCCATGCACCAGACCTAGACCAAGACGATCCTATGGTTATAACAACTATGATTGCACGATACCAGGTGGGGAAAGTCGTAGTGGATCAAGGGAGTTCGACAAACATACTGTACTGGAAAACATTCAAGCGCATGGAAATTTCTGAGGATGCAATAATGTCGTTCAATGAGCAAATTGTGGGGTTTGCAGGAGAAAGGGTGGATACTAGGGGGTACGTGGATCTGAGAACTAGTTTGGGTACAGATAATAGAGCCAAGGAAATTAAAATCCGCTTTTTATTGGTGGAGGCGGAAACTTCCTACAATGTCCTCTTAGGAAGGCCATGCTTGAACGCCTTCGGCGCTATTGTCTCAACACCCCATTTGACGCTAAAATATCCTAATGATAAAGGAGAGGTATGTACCGTTCGGGCGGATCAAAGGATGGCTTGGGAGTGTTATGCAGCAGGCTTAAAGGTAAAACCAAGAGCAAGTGAAGCACTACGTAACAGGTCCGAGGTGGCCATGATGGAACTTGATCCACGCTCTCCAATGGAGGATCAGGTGGAGCCTATGGGGGAGGTGCTGGCGTTTAAGATTGGGGAGAAGGAGGGGCAATCCACTATGATGGGAGGTAACCTGACCACCGAACAGGTGAAGGCTGTAGGAGAAGTATTGTTAAGGAATAGGGATTTGTTTGCATGGACGACAGCAGATATAGTATTGTTAAGGAATAGGGATTTGTTTGCATGGACGGCAGCAGATATGCCGGGCATCCATGCCGATGTCATATCTCATAAACTTTCACTCTTTAAGGATGCCCGGCCGGTGTCCCAGAAGAAGAGAAGATTGGGTGAGGAGAAGAGAAGAGCGGTGAATGACGAAGTTAGTAAATTGTTAGAAGCAGGTTTTATTCGAGAAGCTAAGTATACCACATGGTTATCTAATGTGGTTATGGTGAAAAAGTCGAACGGGAAGTGGAGGATGTGTACGGACTTCACTTATTTAAATAAAGCCTGCCCAAAGGACACTTACCCTCTTCCTAGTATAGACGGTCTGGTGGATGGGGCATCGGGGTATCAAGTATTGAGCTTTCTTGACGCATATTCAGGGTACAACCAAATTCCTATGCATCCAGCAGATAGAGATAAAACAACCTTCATTACCGAGCGATCTAATTACTATTATAATGTGATGTCATTCGGTTTGAAGAACGCAGGTGCGACATATCCACATTTGATGGATAAGGTTTTTCAGGACCAAATTGGGAAATGCATGGAGGTATATGTGGATGACATGATAGTGCGAAGTCGAATGGTGGAAGAACATATCCGAGATGAACATTCTTTAATTCACTAACAAATTCAACGAATCTCTTTAATTCACTAATTAATTCAACGAATTTCTTTAATTCACTAACAAATTCAAC
>NW_014543868.1:0-1901 GCF_000741045.1 Vigna radiata var. radiata | reverse complement strand
GGGGGGGGGGGTTTGAAAGTTTGTTTGGTGTGCAGAAAAATTAAAATTAAAACGAAGATGGAATTTAAATTAAAACGCAAATGTAAAAACATAATTAAAATTAATTCAAACGAAACTAAATGCAACAACCATTTCACCATGCATGAAAATGAAATTAAAACAGGAAAAACAAAACTGCTACAGTAAATATGAAAATTCACGCTGGAACTGGACAACTCTGACCTTTGCTCAATGTTTTACCCATAATGTTTTCTAAAGAGCTCTAAATGAGATGAGGTTTTTTTTCCTGGAAAGTAGACTCAATTATCTTTCATTTGACTTATAAAACGTAGCATTTGGACCTCTGGTGTGGTTGCAGTTATTTTTTTAAAATCGAGTCCAGAGAGTGAAAATGCTAAACCAAATACTAGACTAAACAAATATCTAAACACAGTTAAATTAAATTAAATGCAAAACTAAATTAAAGAAATTAAAAAAAACAACTAATCGTACAATGTAAAGTAATTTAAAACACAAGAAATAAACAACACAAACTCCTACTAGCAATTTATATGACCAATGCATCTACTAATGAAATTGAAAATTCGAAATGGCCTAAAAATAACCTCTGGCCGTGACCTCATTCTTCCAATCCCATTTCATTTTCTTAAATTTTAAATCCCAATTTTGAGGCTAGGAGTTGGTTCCAGCCGTGACACTCCCCCAACCAAGAAATCAAACCGTGTGCACCGAGAATGATTTGATTGCCTTTACAATCAAAATCACCATCCCACACTTCCATCTTCAACGCATCTCCTTTTTGAATCAGCCAAGATTTTCACGAACAAAATGAATACTGTGTTAGTACCGTTCCAGTTCAGCGCTTGCTTCCACATTAAACCGGCACCTACTTCTTTTTAGAGGAAAGAAATCCCATGAATCACCATTGTGCTTCCTTAACTTTAGAACATTAATCATTACCGACTCTGCACCTTGTTTTTTTTAAGGCAAGGGATTGAATGAAATTTAACAAGAGGTTCCAGCGGTGTGAATCAACACCCAAGACTTATAAATCACCATGTGCAGCCTTCAACAATGTAAAGATAAGAAATCAAGAAAAGTTCTCCTCACCGCTTGCAAAATAAGAAAAGGAATAAAAAAAATGGTTTTGCTTCATCGTTATCCATGAAAACAACATGAAAAATTCATTTAACCATGTGAAAAGAAGAAGCTTGAATAATAAATGAAATACTGCAGCCGAGCATAGTAGCTCTCGGTCTCATTCAAAGAGCCACATTGAAAATCAAAAGTCCAGAGTAAGTGGCGGTATGTTTCAAGCAGCTGAAGCAAAAGCCTTGCACCTCCAAAAACGCTGCAAAACCAAACTCACGGGGAAAGGTGACGGCTATCATTCAATCCATGGAAAGCAACGTTGCAAGAAAACAAAGAAGAAAAATTGTGCTCTTCATTCAACCATTGAAAAACCGTGAACAAGCAAAAACATTCCTCTGAAAAACATTCAGCCCCCAAAATTCCAAAAGTGCCGAGAGTTTCCCTCCTGCAAAGTGACGGCTGCTATCTTTTTTGAATCCCTAGGTCCAAGGATGTCTCAAATGGGTGGGGCCCACCTACAATAAAACCCTAGAGCCATGTCACCACCTTTACAATTGGGCTTAAACTATTTTGCCAAAAATTGGCCCAATGTTTACAAGTTTAATTAAAAACTATCTAGACTACTAAGTTACAATATAATTAAATTTGAAATGTCTATGACAAGAGTCTTGAATTATTTGGTGTCCTCCAAATGTCCCAAATTGTGTTTCCAAAATTTTCCCTGAAAATAATAATGCAAATAATTAGCTCAGAAAATTCAAATTAATTAAAATTAGAATTTCCGGTCAAATTAAGCATAATTAGGAAAA
>NW_014543867.1:0-1900 GCF_000741045.1 Vigna radiata var. radiata | reverse complement strand
TTTCTCTCTCTACATTAATGGAACATGCATTAATGGACTATCTTTAACCATCTTTCTCTTTCTCTCTCTACATTAATGGAACATGCATTAATGGAGCATTTACATGACTTAAATTTGAATATATTTTCTTAAATAAATTTGATTCAATCTTATTTTCGTTATTGAATATATTTTTTTTCTTTTCAAATTACTTAATAAATGGTAAAATTTTGTTCTAAATTTCCAGAAAAATGTTTATATAATATCTATCATTTTTAACATTATATTATGTTTTAACTCACCGACATGTTTGACTCACGTGATTAGATTTAGAATTTATTTAGTTCTTTCGTCATTATAAAGTTAGTATATAATAATAATAATAATATATCATTATTTACTATTAATATTATTATGTTTATTATTTTGTATTTGCATCTAACTTATAATTTTATAAAATGAAAATGGTAGAAGTAAGTTTTCTCTGAATTTTATATTTTGTAGTATGTTACAAATTCAAATCTTAAGCACGTGAATGCTCCATTAATGTAGAGAGAAAGAGAAAGATTGTTAAGGATAGTGGAGAGGTGTAGGGTATTTTTGGAAAAAAAGAAAATAGTAGGGAGATGTAAAATATTTTTGAAATAAATTAAATTAATGAGGAAATACATGTCCCACTTGGGGAGGTGTAGGGAGCAAACCCATATATATTTTGTGTGAGCATGTGTAGACAAACTTGACTAGAAAATGGTCTCTGGGAGTTGAATATTGGTAAATTCAATTATTGAAATGAAAGATAATGATAAAAATTAAGCCTATAAATATTGAAAATGAATTGGTTGCTGCTTTGATTATTAAATTCGGTGTCAGTGATAAATTAAAAAAAAAATGTTCATGATTAATGGATAATGTCGGATTAGGAAGTCAAAATGACAAAAAGCCTCTTCATGCTATCTTCTAGTCATATGAAGTTGGTCTCGATTTGGATAAATGGATGTTGTTAGGATTATTTTAAAGGGTTTCGTTGGGATTGGACCTTAATTAATTACGAGTCTCTTTATATAAAAAGATTATGTATTTAATAAAAAAATTAAATTAATGAATATTTGGGTTTTTTTTTTGGCAATTTTGAATTTATGTATTTAGGGAAAAAAAAACTTTTTTTACAAAAATAAACGAGTCATGAAACCAGACAACTTTAAATAAAGAAGTTGGGTTTCTCTTCACAATTTCAATTTAATATATAAAAAAAATTAGAATAATTAAATTATTAAAAAAAGTGAAGATGTCATATGCCCCTTACATCTTATTTTTTAATAATTTAATTAATTTGAGATATATCTACTTAATATAAATTAATAAAAATATAATTTGAATAATATAATTTTAATAAATATTGTCTAAAATTAATTAATTAACAAAATTAAAAAACAAAATTAATTTAATTACAAACATAATTAGTACTATCAAATATATATAATTCATTATATTTAGAAACATAAATTAATAATTAAAAATGATTTAGATTAATAAATTTTTTAATTAAAAACAAATTATTTTTTAAAAACATAATTATTGATTAAAAACAAATTATTTATTAAAAACATGAATTATTAATAAAAACATAAATTATTAATTAAAAACATAAATTATTAATTAAAAATTATTTAGATTACTTGAATTTTTAATTAATAATTTATGTTTTTAATTAATAATTTATGATTTTAATTAAAAATTTAATTAATCTAAATCGTTTTTAATTATTAATATATGTTTTTAATTAATAATTTATGTTTATGATTAATAATTTGTGTTTGTAATTAATAATTTATGTTTTTAATTAAAAATTTAATTAATCTAAATATTTTTAATTATTAATTTATGTTTATAATTAATGATTTATGTTTTTAATTAAAAATTT
>NW_014543866.1:0-1207 GCF_000741045.1 Vigna radiata var. radiata | reverse complement strand
AATTACCCATAAGTTTATTGGTATTTAATACCCATGATGATAGTGCTGTTGGTTTATATGTGGGGTATTATTATTGGTATCATAATAAATGGAATAAAATTAGTATTTCCGGAGAGGAGTCGTTGACTTCTTTACGATTGCTAACAGATACTATAACAGATGATTATGGATATGGATATAAGAAGCACGAATTTATTTATTTTGATGAGAATAAAGAGGAAAGAAGTGTGAGTATTCAAGATAATTTTTCTGCAATAGCGGGGTATGAGCTACATTGTAGTGAGATTCAGTATAAGGGCAATTACTTCGTTGGTATTCCTTTGGAGCATTCTGACTATTTAAGTATTCCCGTTACGATAAATAAAACGGGATATTATACTATTGTAGGCAAAACGTCCAATGGGTTTTACTTTGAAAAATCCGGTTATTTTCCTATGTTGGGAAAATTTGTAGTAAGTTTACAAGGATATGGCATTCCAAATGAAGCGATAGAGACTGAAATTATTTTTAACATAAATGGTATCGATGAAGCTACCGAGATTCATTCTTTTATCGAAAGTCCTTGTAGACCGACTATTAGTATAAACGATAAAGCAAGTTATTCTTTAGATTGTACTACCATTGCAACTCATGGAAGCTATCTTGTAGGAGAGACTCTTTCTCCAAATGAGACGCTTTCCATGGATATTTTGGTTACCGTTCCCGGGTCTTATCACATTACGGCAAAAGCTACTCCGGATAACGAATATTCGTTTTCGGCAACGGGCGTTTTTTCCGGAACGGGTATACAATCAGTAGTTCTTATTGGAACGGGGGCACCTAAAGAAGTTGTAAAAAGTTCTTTTTTGATAACAAGTGAAGAAAGTGCAGATACGTGCTCGGTAGACATAGAGATTCCGTTAGTAACATTGGACATCACATCATGTGGTGCTATTCAAGCAAGAGGGACTTATACAGTAGGCGTTGCTTTATCGGAGATGAATATACTGGATCTACCCATTACCATCACAACGCCGGGATTCTATGATATAAAAGCAAGTTCCGGTAACGGTTATTCTTTTGAGTATAAAGGGAGCTCTAAAGAAATCGGAACTATTTCTTTAGAACTTTTGCCAACAGCGGGTTCTGTACCCGTACTGGCTCAAACCGATGCTATTACAATTACGGTCAATGGCATTACGTTGCCTTGTCCGTTTCAAATTACGGT
>NW_014543865.1:0-1910 GCF_000741045.1 Vigna radiata var. radiata | reverse complement strand
TTTTATTTGAATTGTTTAGATTGTTAACAAAATTATACGCTTCAACCAAGATAAAAAAAACATTACGTCTCTATAATGTGATTATTGCTTTTAAGTTGCATAATTTAGATAGGATTNTGAGGGATGTTAACTTTTTCAAGTACAATTTTTTCTTGCTAATCATAAGAGTGTGATGCAAAAAAAGAGAGACAGTAATTATAAATTAAAAAGTACAAGAAAGTCAAAACTACAGTTGAATAGTACTTAAGAAAGAAAAGAAAAATAAGTAGTTTAATAAATTTGGCCGAAATTTAATGGAAAGAAAGTTAAAGTTGGAAAAAAATGTTAGAGGGAATAAGGATAGCAGGTAACATCCAACAGAACAGAACAAACATGGGATAAGGTTGAATGAAGATATGAACCAAACTTTGCGTTAATAGTGTGACATTTGGTTACCTAGTCTTTCTATTGTTTCACGTCAAATCAAATAAACAAGCTTAACAATAAAATAAATAGATGCTCAAACAACTGAATCCAAAGAAATCACTAGGCTGTGTTATTTTGAAATGATTCAGGGAAGATGATTTGGAAAAGATGATTTGAATGAATTTGAGTAGATTTGAGGGTCATTTTTTTTGTTGTTTTTTGAGTGAATTTGTGGGTAATTGAGAGTGGATTTGGAAGTAAAGTTGATGAGAATTAGTGTAGGATTTGATTGATGTGATAAATTTAAAAAAATTATTTAATTTATAGAAATTAAAGATTACCAAAATACTCCTAGTTATTAAATTAATATAAAATGTTATTTGTTAATGTTATATTTAATTTTAAATTTTTTTATAAAGAGTAAAAAATTAAAAATAATAATTAAAATTAATTTTAATATTGTGAAAAAAAATATATTTTGATCAAATAAATTTATTTTTAATTGTTCTTCACAACTGACCATGAAACCGTTCACAACTTTTATTTGGAATTGATTCTGTGTCAAGGTGTGTAACTCATATATAGTCATGGAATTTAATAAAAAGCTGAGGATACACATGACATTTTACTATAAATCCTTGCAAATCTCTTCTTCATCGTGGATGACCCAAAAAGTATCAATCCCGTAAATCCATCCTATTCCATCGTAGCTTTTCCTCTAAAGCGAACAGCACGAACAACTTAATTCCTCGCCCGCCAATCTGAGGGAACAGTATAATCCCTTGAAACGAACACAGACTTAATCATTTTACTCAAAAAATACTCGTCTATTAATACCTTTTATTAATATATTTCCAAAAATAAAACATTAACTTTTAAAAAAATGAAATTAGTTTTCCTGATAAAATTTATATAACTTTGTTCTCCTGTCCTAAACAATGTTACACACAAAAAACACTCTATCTATAAAATCAAAGACCTGATTATTGAGGAAAATTTTTTAGAATCATAAAAAAGATAGAGATTCGCTAAAAATAAAAGAGTTGACATGCAACTCAATATGAACTTACATACATGTAAGAGAAAACATATTCCTCTTATAAGATAGTTAGAATTTTCAAAATCACCATTAAAAGAAATTATTTTGAAAGGATTTTTCGCGTAGATTTGTATAGTATCGTTGATTCTTCAAAAAGAATGAAAATTGATTCATAATTTTGGAAGAGGAAGGAATGTTTTTGGAAAGAGCTATGTAAAATAAAAGAATAAAAAATCACGTAACTGTTTTACTGAAATAACTTTGTTGACACTTCTTATAAAGAAATCAATCCAGTGAATACTATTGACGGTTTGGTATTTCACAGACAGAAATAAAGCAACAAATACATATCTTTTATGTATAAGTATTTTAATCAATAACTTATATTTGTATCAAAAACATATGTAATTTCGTTGAAAACAATATATCAATTAGATTAAGAAATATGATTTTAACAAATCCCAAC
>NW_014543864.1:0-1858 GCF_000741045.1 Vigna radiata var. radiata | reverse complement strand
CGGCCCATACAAACACATATATTACACACACATACACAAACTTATACTTACACTTCCATTCACCTACACACATATTACCCACATAAACATACGCAAACACAAATACACACATCACATACACAAACACATAGACACACACACTCTCTCTTTTTCTCGTTTTGTCTCTCTCAAACACTAAAACATACAATCACACACACACACTCACACATACAAATACAAAAACAAACACAAATAAAAATGCACACACTAACTCACGCCCAAACAAACACACACGCATGCACACAAACACACACAAACTGACACACACACACATGGACACACACAAACACAAAAACACACAAACATTTTGACAAACACGTGTATTAAACACATAAACAGACACACACGCACAACCGTATAAACATATACACACTCACACCCACCCACTCACACATATTACGCACACAAAGACACATACACACAAACACTCTTAAAGACACAAACAAACACACACACACTCAAACAAACACAAAAAAACATACACATACATAAACCCCCCATTCANACACACATAAGCACATAAATACACGCACACATACACCTTAACACATATATTACATACATAAACACACATATTACACTACAAACACACACACACAAACACATAGACAAACACACGTAATTATACAAAAACAGACACAGACAGACTCTCACACACACATATTACCAAACAAACACACACATACACACTCTCACACAAACATGCAAACACACATTCAGACACACACACACACACACACCTACACAAACACATATATTACACACACGGACACACCCAAACACATACAAACTTATACCCTCACACATACCACCAACATAAATACATAAACACACACGCACGCACACACATGACACACACAATCACATAAACACACACACACACAGACACTCATACATACACAAACACGCACACACACAGACTCTCACACACACACACACAAAAACACATACACAAACACACGTAATTGTATAAACCCAAACACAGACACACCTACACACACATATTACCCACACAAACACACACACACAGACATAAACACAAGAACAGATACACGCATGCATCCACACACACTCACAGACAAACACATACACACACATCCACAAACACAAACACACACACATATTCGCCCATACACACTTTTAAGGGGTTTATAGGTGTTTTGAGGGGGTTTTAGTGGTTTTTAGGGGTTTATAGTGGTTTTTAAGGGGTTTATACGTGTTTTGAGAGGTTTTGTAGTGGTTTTGAAGGGTTTATAGTCATTTTTGAAGGGTTTATAGTGGGTTTTTAGGGGTTTATAAGTGTTTTGAAGGGTTTTTAGTGGTTTTTAGGGGTTTATAATGATTTTTAAGGGGTCTTTAAGTATTTCGATGGGGTTTTAGTGATTTTTAGGGGTTTATAAGTGTTTTGAGGGTTTTTAGTGATTTTTAGTGGTATTTTTGGGTTTTTAAGGAGTATTTTTGGGTTTTTAGAGTATTTAAGGGGTATTTTCGGGTTTTTAGGGATTCTAAGGGATATTTTTTTGTTAAAAAAACCAAAAATACCCAAAAGTATCCCTTAAAACCCTAAAAACAAAAACATATCCTTTAAAAACCCAAAAATCCCCTAAAAACCCGAAAATACCCCTTAAATACCCTAAAAATTTGAAAATACCCTTAACAAGCCCTAAAAACCCAAAGTTAAAAAAACACCCTAAAACTCCAAATATTCACCTTAAAAATCCTAAAACCCCAAAAATACCCCTTAAAAATCATAAAAACCCAAAAATACCCCTTAAAAATCATAAAAACCCGAAAATACCCCTTAAATACTCTAAAAACT
>NW_014543863.1:0-1869 GCF_000741045.1 Vigna radiata var. radiata | reverse complement strand
TGCCCCCTGAAGAGGAGTTCTGCTGGAAACTTTCGGTGGATGGGTCATCTAGCCGACGGGGAGGAGGAGCGGGGGTGGTCTTAGAAGGACCTTGCGGGATACTGGTGGAGCAATCATTGATGTTCCAGTTCAAGGTCAGCAACAACCAGGCCGAGTACGAGGCTCTACTGGCCGGGATGGAGTTGGCCAAGGACCTAGGGGTAGGTCGGTTAGAGTGTCAAACAGATTCCCAACTGGTCGAAGGGCAGATGAATGGGAATTTTCAGGTGAAGGATGACCTCTTGTTACAATACTTTCACAAGGCCAAGCGGCTGGCCTCGGGCTTCAAGGAGTTCATTTTGCGGCACGTTCCCCGGTCGGAAAACATCAGGGCAGATTTACTCTCAAAACTGACCGGTGGAGCCACGAAAGGAGGGTTGTCCTCGGTGATCAAACAGGTAGTAACCAGGCCGACGGTAGAATGCTGCGTCGTCACCACCGGGCGGGTAGTGAATACCTGGAGGGACGACATAGTACAGCTGATTCGGAAGCAGGACAGCGGGGAAACTTTGAGTGCTGAGGAAACCAAGAAGATAGCTCGGTATTGCCTGGTCGGTGATGACCTTTACCGAAGGGGTTATGTTACGCCTCTATTAAAATGCCTACTGGAAAGGGAAGCCGAATATGTGATGAAGGAACTACATGAGGGGGTGTGCGGGAGACATACTGGNGGGCGGACGTTACGGGCAAGAGTGTTGCGAGCGGGATTTTTCTGGCCATCGTTAGAGAAGGATTGTACGGCATTCGTCAAAAAATGCGAAGCCTGTCAAAGGCACGGGAACGTTTTCCATGGGCCGGCAGTAGAGTTGCAGGGTATTNTGTCCCCTTGGCCTTTCGCCCAGTGGGGAATGGACATTGTTGGACCCCTGCCTACCGGGCGGTCACAAATGAGGTTCTTGTTAGTGGCAGTGGATTACTTCACTAAATGGGTAGAGGCTGAACCATTGGCAAAGATTTCTGCCGCCCAGGTCCAGAAGTTTGTGTGGAAGATCATTTGCCGGTTCGGGTTGCCCAAAACAGTCATTACGGATAACGGCCGACAATTTATAGATAGAAAACTGAAAGCCTTTTATCAAGAGTGGGGCATAGTTCATGTCACCAGTTCGGTTGAGCACCCCCAGACGAACGGCCAAGCGGAAGCGATGAACAAGATAATCATACAAGAGTTGAAGAGAAGGTTGGGCGAGACGAAAGGTGCTTGGGTTGATGAGTTACCGTCGGTCCTATGGGGGTACCGATGTTCCCCCCACGGTGCAACAGGAGAATCCCCGTTCAACCTGACCTANGGGACGGATGCAATGATGCCGGTCGAGGTGGGCGGGGAAACCTTGAGAAGACAGATGAGCGACATGGAAATGAATGAACAGGGCCTGAGAGGAAACTTGGATGTGTTGCACGAAAGAAGGGAAACTGCAGCAGTCCGGGCAGAAGCGCTAAAGAGGTTGGTAGCACGAAGATACAACTCCAAAGTGCGACCAAGGCTTTTGGCGGAAGGTGATCTTGTCTGGAGGAAGGTCGGGGAAGCCCGAAGGGAGAAAGTTCATGGAAAGCTGGCGGCCAGTTGGGAGGGGCCATTCAGAGTAAGTGAAAGCCTGAGCAACGGGGCTTACCGTTTAGAGCATCTGGACGGGAAACCAATTCCAAACACATGGAATATAACTCATCTTAAGTTGTACTTCAGTTAAAATTCTCTTCTTTTTATCGCAATAAAACATGTACTTATTGAGTTATAAATCAAATAATGCGAGGCATTTCATTTTTACTTGGTTGTGATATCCTGTTCGGTGGATAAGGCGCGGGTAGGACGTTCCGGCGTTCCTCCCGATCGGT
>NW_014543862.1:0-1910 GCF_000741045.1 Vigna radiata var. radiata | reverse complement strand
TGTTGTTGGATACGGTTGCTTGGTTTAGTGTTAGTGATTGGTTGGTTGAATGAATGGTGGATTGCTTGTTTGTGGTTGTATGTGGTTTATTTAATTGATTATCATATTATATTTATGTATTCAGTAGTAGCTCACTCATATTTTTTTTTTGTATGTGACGATGATCGTATAATGTTTGTGTTATACATGAGTATATGCAGATATTTCAGGTGTTGAGTAGATGATAGAAAGAGGGGGAATCATATTGCGGGTTTCATAAGAATTGTACTCTATCATGAAAAGAATCTTTAAAGGTTTATGTATTTGTTTATAATTGAATTTAAATATTTAGTTTTGTAAATATTAATTAACTTTTGGTTTTATTAAATCTATTAATTTTATGTTTTTGATGATTTTGATAATGTTTCGAAAAGTTTCTTTAGTTTAAGGCATTTTAAGTGACTCCCAAAATTGGGATATTACAATAAGCCTCCCGTTAGGGTCGCCTAACATAGACTCTTTAATTCCTTGCTTTTCTTCCTTTATTTTTCTTTGTAGTTTGGTGTGTGTAATCTTAGTCTTTCATTTAATTCCATTTAAGAAGTCTTCTCCAAGAACATTGAGTTTCATTGGTTAGGAAAAACTTGGTACTTAAATCATCCAAGTGATTTATCTATGTTTCCTAAAAGAGAACTTAAGAAGCTTGTTATCTACTTCTTCAGAATTTCTTTAAAAGACCAAAATGTTTAAATCTTAGAAAATAAAAGAGAAACATAAGGATGTCTGAGGATCCTTCATCCCAAATTGGTATAATGACTATAATGAGGAAGAAAAAAGTTGGAAACAAATTGCTCAAGAGCTTAAGTCACNAAAACTTTGGAGGACGTAAGAGGTCATTTTAAAAGAAAAAGGGAAAATTGAAAGAGAGACCCATCTTGCCATCCTTGCGGGGGAGCTTAGAATCATCGAACAAAAAGAAGAGAAACTACAAGAAAAAAGAAAGAGTATGAGCCATTCTAGGAGCTCCAAGACTCTCACATTTGTCACACATTACGAGGAGGATAGTAGATTAGTGGATAATTTTATCAATCTCCTCCTCTACCACCAAGAAGAAATAGAAAGGAACATGTCCATAGGGAATCAAGATACACTAGAGTGGACCTCCCCCACTTTCATGGAAAGAAAGATGTTGAAATATACCTAGATTGGGAAATAAAGGTAGAATAACTTTTTGCTTGCAACCAAATAAGTGAGGAGAGGAAGGTACCCCTAACTACCCTAAATTTTAAAGGCAATGTAATGTATTAATTAGTGGACATCCCTAGAAAGGGAGAGGTGAATCAACAATGCCCCTCAAGTCAAATATTGGAATGACCTTAATAAGGCCCTTAGGAGGAGACACATTTCCTCCTACTATCATAGAGAGCTTATGGATAAGCTCCAAAGACTCCATCAAAAAGACATGAAAGTAGAAGAATATAGACAAAAGATGGAGTTATATATGATGAAGGTTGAGATTAGGGAGCATGAGTACACCACCATTTATAGGTTCCTTATTGGTTTAAGTCTTGAAATAAGAGATAGAGCAAAATTATTGTCTTACCAAGATCTAAATGAGTAGGTACAAATTTCTACAAAAGTATAACAACAACTTTTGATAAAANAATTTAAATCAAACACTCTAACTCTTATGAGAAGAAAGACTATAAGAAGGAACAAGTTAAAGAACACATGAACCCCCTAAAGGAATCTAGGAAAGAGAAAGAGAATCGAAGGGAAGGGTCATCGTCACACACTTATACTAGTGATATCAAGTGTTTCAAATGTCTTAGTAGAGGTCATCTTCTATCACAATGTCCCACCTCTCATGGGGAATTGACATCTATAGTAGCCAAGATTGAGAGAGTTATAATAAGAGTGAGGAATCATTT
>NW_014543861.1:0-1896 GCF_000741045.1 Vigna radiata var. radiata | reverse complement strand
TTGATATGGGGACGTACAGTAATGACATGAAGTGGTGAGTAATCTCTTGATTTTGCAATACCACCTAGGGATAGGGGTAGGACGATCAATTGCGCTAACTTCTGTTTATAATGCGGTATTAAATACTAGGGGAGGTTAGGGATAGCAAGCCAGTAGTTATTATTAGGCCCTTTTCGTCGAGGGATCGGGTTAAGGGGAGGCTAAGAAAGTCGCATAACAATTAATTAATCAAACTAATTTTCAAGAGGAGTAGATAAGAGAGAGCGAATTAGATGAAATTCTAAACTCCCAACAACATTCATTCATTGTTTTCGTTTGTCAATTGAATCACCTTTATTTTGCATGTTAATATTTTTGTTCTCAAATCCAATTTTTAAATTTTTATTTCCAAATCTTATTATTTTAATTCACGTGAACGAGAAAGCCTTTCGAGTCTCTTGGGAAAACGATACTTGGTCTTACCATTTATATTACTTGTACGATTTGGTACACTTGCGAATTTGTCAACACAACCCCAACCACAAATTCCATCACCACCACCGCCGCACCACCACTGCCACTACCACCGCCGCCGCCGCCGCCACCACAACCACCACCACCACCACTGCAACCGTTGCCACCACAACCACCAACACCACCACTACCACCACCACACCGTCACCGCCACTGCCGCCACCACTAGTGCCACAAGCACCACTGCCACCGCCACCGCCTACACCAACACCGCCACCACCGCCACCACCGTCGCCGCCACCGCCTCCACCACCACCACCACCACCAACACCATCACCTCCACCACCACCACCACCACCACCACAACCACCACCACCTCCAACACCACCACCATCATCGTGGTAGCCGCTACCACAACCACCCCCACAACGATGACGACGACCACCATTGTCGGCCCTGCCGCCGTCACCGCCATTGCCACCACAACCACTACCTTCACCACCGTCGCCGCCACCGCCACTACAAACGCAACCACCACCACCAATGTTGCTGCCACAACCGTTTCCACCACTGCCACTACAACCACCGCCGCCACCGCCTCCACCTACCCCCTACCACCACCACCACCATGCCAGCACCGCCGATGCAACCCCAACAACAAATTTCATCGCCGCCACTGTCACACTGCCACTACAACCACCTGAATCACCATAGTTGCCGACACTGCTGCCATTGCCACCACCACCACAAACACAACCACCACCTCCACAACTATCGCCGCCACCGACATTACAATCGCAACCACCACCACCACCACCGTCGCTGCCACCGCCACGATCACAACCCGCACTACCACTTCCATCGTGGCAGCCGCCGCCGCCTACATTGCCACTACCACCACCACAACCACCGCTGCCACCACAACCAGCACCACCAGCACCATCTTCACCGCTACCACTACAACCACCACCACACCGTCGTCGCCATCGTCGCTACCACCACTGCCATGACCACCACCGTCGCCGCCACCGCCTTCACCCACCCCACCACAACCACCACGACCACGCCAGCGCCACTGACGCAACCCCGACCACAAATTTCGTCGCCACCAACGCCGTACCGCCACTCCCAATACAACTGCCACTACCAATACCACCGCCGCCACCGCCACCAAAACCACCACCACCACCACCACCACCACCACCACCACCACCACCGCAATCGTTGCCACCACAACCACCACAACAACCACTACCACCACCACACCGTCGCCACCACCGCCACCACCAGCAGTGCCACAACCCCCACCGCCACCGTCGTCGCCATAGCCACCACCACCAGTGCCACAACCCCCACCGCCACTGCCACCGTCGCTGCCACCGCCTCCACTACCACCACCACCACCACCACCACCATCACCGCCGCTGCCACCAGCGCCCCCCC
>NW_014543860.1:0-1904 GCF_000741045.1 Vigna radiata var. radiata | reverse complement strand
AAGAAAAGATTTAAGTTTTCAATCAACTTCCCTTTCTTAGTTTTAGTGTAAGTTGTTACTTCTTGGATGGGAAGTCCCTTTAGGGGTTGCCATCATTCCCTCCCTCTTTAAAAACGATTTGTCCTCAAATCGGGAAGAAAGAAGAAGCACAACTTTGGAGTTTATTTTCCTCCTGGGTCAAAGATATGTCTACAAAAGATAGCAAAAATGAGTATTATGAATAAGAGATATGCAAAGAGAAAAATATGAAATGAAGGCCTTGTGACAAAAATGTGATTAGAAGAAGTCTTGGCCTTTTTGTTTTCACTTTGTTTGGAACATTCCCCATGATGAAATGGAGAATCAAAGTGATGTTTTTGAAAAGAAGAAAAATCAAGGTATTTACCTGCTAAGGAAGGAGTTAATATCATGCATACCTTTGTCTCCTTCTTCTTTTCTTGATAAGGTTGCTTTTCCAACAGACTTTCTTGTTTTCTTTCTTTTTCAATTTTTTCTTTGATTTTTATNTCATCCTCTTTTACTTGTTCAGGTGTAAGAGGAATCAATGTTATTTTATTGCCTTTATGGAGGAAAGTTATTTTGTTGGTATAGCCATCATGAGTGGAGTTATGATCATATTGTCATGGCCTACCAAGTAATACATGTCCAGCATCCATTGGAACAACATCACATAAAACATTTTCTTCATATTTGCCAATGGATATTGGTATGGTTACTTGTGTGTTCACTACTTCTTCATCCTTTGTTATCCACTGAAGCTTATAAGGCTTGGGATGAGGAATAGTAATTAAGGCTAATTTGTTCACCACTCTAGAACTACAACAATTGCTAGAAGAACCACTATCCACAATCAATGAACAAGTATTTTCAAAGATCTTGCACCTTGTGCGGAATAGGTTCTCCCTTTGAGATTGTTCTAGCTCTTTAGTTTGACTTCCAAGAAGTCTTCGAACCAACAATAACTCACCTTCACAAGGTAAGGCTTCTTCCTCAGATATGGAAGTATCCGAGTCACTAGAAGAATCTTCACTTTCACTGTGGTGGTCCAAGAGATAAGTAGACCTTTTGTGAGGACACTCAGAAGAATAATGACCTCTCTCTCCACACTTAAAACATCTAGTCTCTCTACCCCTTGGTTCTTTTGAAGATTCTTTGTGATGGGTATTTCGTTCTTGCTCTCTCTCTTTTTCTTTACCTCTCACTTTATCTTTTTGTTTTTGTTTTTGTTTGTCTTGAGGTTTATCATACTTTATTGGACTACCCTCCCTCTTATGATCTTTCCTATACTCGGAGGTGGTAGGGTAATTCCTTTTTGTGGAAGCTTTTCTTCTAAGTTGCTCTTCTATTCTCACACATAGCTGGACAAAGTCATTTAGATCTAGGTAAGGTAAGAGTTCTACCTTATCTCTAATCTCATAGTTTAATCCACTCTGAAATCTAGCTATGGTGAATCTCTCTTCCTCTTTGATCCCTGCTCTTAACATGAGTAACTCCAATTTCTGCCGGTATTCCTCAACACTCATGTTTCTTTGTTGAAGTCGATGGAGCTTGTCCATGACTTCTCTAGCATAATAGGCTGGGACATGGCGCCTGTGTAAGGCTGCTTTCAACTCATTCCAGTATTGAATGGTGTAGTCGCCATGCATCTTTTGGTCTCTTATGATGGATGTCCACCAATAGAGGACTGCACCTTGAAAGGTCAAGGTGGCTAAAGTCACTCTCCTCCTATCATCAATGTGGTAGCATTCAAAAATTTGTTCAACCTTCATTTCCCACTCAAAATATTCCTCAACATTATCTCTACCATAGAAGGGAGGAAGATCAAGCTTTGGTTCCACATGATGGTCTCTATGGTTATGATGACGCCTAGGAGGGTGTTGATAGTGATCATAAGGTTGGTAACT
>NW_014543859.1:0-1906 GCF_000741045.1 Vigna radiata var. radiata | reverse complement strand
TGATGAGTCGATATTTTATTGATTTCACTTAGTTTATTGTGCTAGAATTAATTAGGGAATTGTTCTTAATTGTCCGGTATTTTCCCGTTTTTCCTAATTATGCTTNATTTGATCGNAAATTCTTATTTTANTTAATTTGAATTTTCTGAGCTAATTAATTGCATTTTTAATTGCAAGGAAAATTTTGGAGATATATTTTGGGAGGAGACAAAATAAATTCAAGACTCTCAAATTAGACATTTTAAATTTTAGTTGTATTGTAAATTTAATTATTTAAACTTTTTGGACAAGCTTTTGCACAANGGGCCATTGTTGGCAAAANTATGATGGGCCCAAGTAGTANACACTTGTCATCCTAGGGTTTCCTTTTATTTTAGGNTGGACCCCACCCATTTTTAGGACACATGGTCCTAGGGGAAAGAGCTAACGGCCGTCACTTGTTTTCTCTCTTAGTTTTTGGCTTTGAAACATTCTCGTTGGAGAGGGAAGAGCAATGTTCACGGTGCTTGGTATTGGATGAATGGAATGAAACACATTTTAATCTTCCTTTTTAATTTTTTTTTGCTAATTGACGTTGATGCATGATGTTGTCCCAATGTTATTTCAATTTTATATTCTACAAAATGGCAATTTTTGTTACCGTGAAAGAAGTTCATGGAAGAGTACATGCTCATCACTAGTTTCATTCACGCTACAAGCAATTGATGAGACTATTTCCTTTTCTTCTTTTTATTTTGCAAAAGGTGGGAGTTGGTTTTAGTAGCTGTCTTGTCCAGCAGAAATTCCGTTTGTTGCTTTCTTTGTTTTTAAAGAATGAATATCTCATTCATTGATTNAGANCAGTGGTCACACAGTGTCAGAATTTGATTTTATTTCTTGAAGCATAGCCCATTTCCCTTTTGTTTNTGCTGGAGAGCAAAATAATATTTAGAATTTCTTTTACTTTTATGAATTGAAAAGTGATTAGGTAGGAGGCTAGATGATGGGNCGGTGGTAATAGCATTCAATCTTTTGTTTTATTTTACTTTTGCAATGGAGCAAACTAGAGAAACACCACTCACGGTTTTTCTGGCTGTATGCACAAGGTTGTGGGGTCCGTGATTAATTTGGAGTTATTTATTTTCTTATCTTCAATTGGATAATGTGGTAGCCGGTTCTTGGTCTTGGAGTTTCGTTTCTGCAGCAAGGGATATGTTAGTATTTCATTTGCTTTCATGAATGAGAATTAGATTATATTTTATTATAGTTTGGATGTTGAATTTCAATACAAAACAACGTGAAGAGTGGATTTCATTGTTGCTGCTGTCTCGGCAATTTCATAAATCAATTCATCCATGGCATGAATGGGAGTCACAGCCAAGAGCTTTTTAGGCCATTTGAATTTTTCAACTTCTTTTACTAGTTACCTAGGTCACGTGAATGAGTGAAGACAATTATTTTTCTTTTGCTTTGAATTATTTTGCATTGTATTTTGAGTTGTTTTTATGTCTTTAATTGAGTGTTGCATTTTAATAATTTTAATTGTGCTAGATATTTGTTTGCTCTAGTATTGGGTTTAGCATTTTCACTCTCTAGACTCAATTTTAAAAAANTTACTGCAACCACACCAGAGGTCCAAANGCTACGTTTTATATATCACATGAAAGATAATTGAGTCTACTTTCCAGGAAAAAAAACCTCATCTCATTTAGAGCTCTGTAGAAAANGTTATGGGTAAAACATTGAGCAAAGGTCAGAGTTGTCCAGTTCCAGCGTGAATTTTTGTAATTANTGTAGCAGTTTCGTTTTTACTGTTTTAATTTCATTTTCATGCATGGTGAAACCTTTTCAAAACCCCCTTTTTTGTGTTAGACTTGATTTTGAACCGCAGTTGGTCCTTGAGAGACGACCTAGGGGTCATTCCTAG
>NW_014543858.1:0-1849 GCF_000741045.1 Vigna radiata var. radiata | reverse complement strand
GGTGGTGAGACTGGACTATGCTGGTGATTGGTACCAAGATTTGGAAATTTTTGAAGGTCTTGGTTTTTTAGACTTAGGGGCTGGAATGCACTCTTTAAATCCCAAAATGATAACTAGTGTCAAAATATAGGTGCAAGAAATGTTTCAATTTAGTTTCTTTTCAACCAAGCTATGTTTTGTTGTGAGATTGGACTAAGTTGGTGCATCGTGTCAACATTTGGAAACATTTTAAAGTCTTGGGTTTTTAGACTTAGGCGCTGTAATGCACTCCTTAAATCCCCAAATGACGACTAATGTCAAAATATTGGTGCCAGAAATGTTTCAATTTAGTTGCTTTTAAAACAAGCTATGTTTGGTTGTGAGACTGGACTAAGTTGGTGCTTTGTGCCAAGATTTGGAAACATTTGAAAGTGTTGGTTTTTTACACTTAGGGGCTGCAATGCACTCCTTTAATCCCCAAATGACGACTAGTGTCAAAATAATGGCGCAACAAATGTTTCAATTTAGTTGCTTTTAAAGCAAGCTATGTTTGGTTGTGAGACTGGACTAGGTTGGTGCTTCGTGCCAAGATTTAGAATTATTTGAAAGTCTTTGTTTTTTAGAATTAGGGGCTGCAATGCACNCTTTATATNCCCAAATGACGACTAGTGTCAAAATGTAGGTGCAGGAAATGTGTCAATTTAGTAGCTTTTTAAGCACGTTATGTTTGGTGGTGAGACTGGACTAAGTTGGTGATTGGTACCGAGATTTGGAAATTTTTGAAGGTCTTGGTTTTTTAGACATAGGGGCTGGAATGCACTCTTTAAATCCCCAAATGATAACTAGTGTCAAAATATAGGTGCAAGAAATGTTTAGATTTAATTTCTTTTCAAGCAAGCTTTGTTTGGTTGTGAGACTGGACTAAGTTGGTGCTTCGTGCCAAGATTTGGAAACATTTGAAAGTCTTGGTTTTTTAGATTTAGGTGCTACATTGCACTCCTTAAATCCCCAAATGACGACTAGTGCAAAATATAGGTGCAAGTTATGTTTCAATTTAGTTGCTTTTAAAGCAAGCTATATTTGTTGGTGAGACTGGACTAAGTTGGTGGTTGGTACCAAGATTTGGAAATTTTTTAAAATCTTGGTTTTTTAGACTTAGGGGTTGCAATGCACTCCTTAAATCCCCAAATGAGGACTAGTGTTAAAATGTAGGGGCAGGAAATGTCTCAATTTAGTAGCTTTTTAAGTACGTTATGTTTGGTGGTGAGACTAGACTAAGTTGGTGATTGGTACCAAGATTTGAAAATTTTTGAAGGTGTTGGTTTCTTAGACTTAGGGGCTGGAATGCACTCTTTAAATCCCCAAATGATAACTAGTGTCAAAATATAGGTGCAAGAAATGTTTCAATTTAGTTGCTTGTAAAGCACGTTATGTTTGGTCGTGAGATTGAACTAAGTTGGTGATTGGTACCAAGATTTTGAAATTTTTGAACGTCTTGGTTTTTTAGACTTAGGGGCTCGAATGCACTCTTTAATTCCCCAAATGATAACTAGAGTCAAAATATAGGTGCAAAAAATGTTTGAATTTAGTTTCTTTTCAAGCAAGCTATGTTTGGTTGTGAGACTGGATTAAGTTGGTGCTTCGTTCCAAGATCTGGAAAAATTTGAAAGTCTTGGTTTTTTAGACTTAGGGGGTGCAATGCACTCCTTAAATCCCCAAATGACGACTAGTGTCAAAAAATATGTGCAAGAAATATTTCAATTTAGTTGCTTTTAAAGCAAGCTATGTTTGGTGGTGAGACTGGACTAAGTTAGTGCTTGGTACCAAGATTTGGAAATTTTTTAAAGTCTTGGTTTTTTAGAGTTAGGGG
>NW_014543857.1:0-1683 GCF_000741045.1 Vigna radiata var. radiata | reverse complement strand
AAAAAAAAATACCCGAAAGCAAAAACTAAAATTAAATAATTGTTTAGAAATATAAATATACTTATAAACTAAATCATATATAAAGATTATTTGTTTATATTTATTTTCCAATTTTATTCTTTAAAGAAATATTTGGTTTAAATTAAAATATTTATTTTATCAATTTTATTTTTTAAGTGACCGATTTTTTAAATTTAATCAATTTTTTATTTTAAATTTTTAAAGCATAACTATTTTTAATTACAAAAGAAAAAACAAATAAAAACTATTCACAATAAAATTATAAAAATTATTTTAATTTTATAATTATAATAATAACAATATTAATATTAATAATAATTATAATTTCCTTACTCCTAATTACTTTCCATCCTTTCATTTTTTCCTTCCATAGCTTCCAGTCGGTTTTATATCATTACGTGCAACACGTTCACTTGTGAACGCTGCTATATGGGACAGGAGAAAAGACTAGACTCCAGATATTTTGGTGAGAAGCGAAGAAAATAGTAAACTAAGTCTTTGTCCGTCACTTCTTCTGTTTCCCAGTCTTAGGTTTAAGTTGAAGATCAGGAAAACCATAGACACAGCCACAAGCATATTGGAAACAAACAGTTACACCCTGCAGACATGGTGAGAACCCCTTGTTGCGACAAAAATGGTCTCAAAAAAGGATCATGGACACAGGAGGAAGACAAGAAGTTGATCGCTTATGTTACCAGGTATGGCCACTGGAATTGGCGCCTGCTCCCCAAGTATGCAGGTACATGCATTCCTACTACTTTAAAATTACGTTTTATACTTTCTTCTATCCACTATTGTTGACCTAATGGTGAAGTCATTTGCCAAAATTTTCGAGAGTTTTTAAGCTCAAACTTCTCGTTTTATTTTGAACACCCAAAAAACTCTATCAATTAGTCTTGAAGCCACCTGTTGTTTTTTCTTCTGCAAATAAATTATATGTATGGTTTCATCTGTAATTATTTCTTAAGCCAAGATATCTGATGTTAACATATGATGTTAACATATGATGTTAACAGTATATGCATATACCTAAGCTCAATCAGTCTCCTTCAGATACATAGCTCTAATAATTTCACGAGTTTTTAAGTTCAAACTTGATTGTTGTCATTGTATACACACTAGTCCATAATCCATCATCGGACCTAATTGATGGTGAAGTTATTTGAGTAATATTCAAGTGTTTCTGGGTTCACTAGTTTCAAACTTCATTTGTTTCATATTTTATATATATACACATACATATATACATTTACAAACACACACTATATAGTACACACGCAAAAATAATACCTAAGGGATTTTCTACTGTCTCTGAGTCATGCTGGATTTGTAGCTCTAACCATGCTGAGTTTTAGGTCTTGCAAGGTGTGGAAAGAGTTGCAGACTGAGATGGCTGAACTACCTAAGGCCAGATGTGAAAAGAGGGAATTTTAGTGATGAGGAAGAAGAAACCATTGTGAGACTTCACAAAAAGCTTGGTAATAGGTATGTATAAATTACTGGGCCTGGTACTACTACTGTTTCTTCTGAGTTTGCACAACTCAAAGTTCACTTTGGTCGTGCGAAAAGCTGAACACATTGTCATGAATCAGATTACACTATTCTCAGACTCATTGTAAGTTTACTATAGGATTCAATCTGCCTCTATATATATATATATAT
>NW_014543856.1:0-1678 GCF_000741045.1 Vigna radiata var. radiata | reverse complement strand
TTCTCTCTCTCTTTTTCTCCATATCAATTTTGGAAGGATGCCTTCAGGACAAACTAGATTTATCGATCAGCCGTATTTCTCTAGCTATTTCATTCCTCTAGAAATAATCTATGTTTTTTCCTCTCTTTTTCTCCCTAGTACCATTAAGAGAATGCCTTCACGACAAATTGGACTTATAGTTAAAGCCAAAGCACCACTGCGTATTTGACCTACTTAGCGGCCGACTAATCTGACGTCTGAGATGCATCATGCTTCAAAGAGAAAAAATGTTAACAAAGGGAATAATTTGAAAGCCTTTTTTTGCATCTTCCTTTTCCTTTTTTTTATTGATTTTTTTGAAAGGAGGGTCTCTTAATTTTGAAATTTTTTATTGAATATCCACTTCACATCCAGAAAACTATCAGCAGGTAAAAGTATATTGGCGCTCAAATATTCTAAAGTATATTATAAAGTACATATATTCCGTAGTGGATTCCTGGGTTAAAAGAAACGGGTAAGAACATTTTATTGTTTCAAAAATCTCACCTTAAGATTGCACTTTGTAGAATTACTGTGAAGCGTTCTTAACGTAAGATATATATAATTTTACTTATGATTGCACCTACGCAGAAATTAGTAAAATCAAAAACAAAAATAACGTGGTAATTATTTTTTGCCAAAAATTGAATTATTTTAAATTTCATTTTTGCCACCACTGAAAGAAAGTATAGTATAGTCTTGTTCAGAGAAGAGCAAGACTAGCAACGCTCCATAAAAAGGTGTTTAGCAAGCATTTAGGCGAAACAAAAAATGCTCCAAGCTATTCTTTCTAAGCCTGAGTTTCAATGAATAGAAGTTTGCAGTTAATATCTATGTGTTAGTCAGCAGTGTCAGGGATTACAATCTTGAAAAATGTGTTTTGTCCAAGGCCTTTCTTAATTAATTATTATTTTTTATGAAATTTGCTCTTCCTGTATGAACTAATGCCATTTTACAGAGCATTTTGTAACGGACGTCTCTCATCAGTAAAGTGATTCATCAAAAGTTTTAATTGATTCCAGAAATTACAAAAATGTAACGTTTATAATGAGGGAGTCAAAATATAATCTCTACTTTCGATTTGAAGACTTCCGGCTGGTGTCAAGTGAATGCGCTTCCTCATTCCTAACTGATTATGACAACTCAAGTGGCGTTTATCTACACGACGACAAGGTACTTCCAGAACTAGTTTTCATTTCATTAATAGACTGATTCAGTAGATTATTCCCCCTTCAAACCTTAGCACCAAATACGGAAGGCATAAATTTAGAGACTGTTCCATAAAGAACTGAAACTGGTACAGTAATTTTCGGACTTAAAGCAACTAGAGCTAGTAAATCTTAATCTAGTTTTAAAGAACAAATGATTTTCTATCTATTGACTTGCCATATTGGCGTATCCAACATGTACGAATTGTCGATGTAAAAAGTCAGTTCGATTATTTTTTCCAATGGAAACCTTGAGAAAGTCGAGGATTTTTTTCAACCCGAATTTGTAAACACCCCGAAATAACCTTCCAAAGTTCATTCAAAAGTCTTTTGAGAAAATTCAAAAATCCTCAGCAAATGTAAAGTTTCTTGCTGCACGCTGCCAACTGGTAAGATAAGACAGACACAGTGTGCAGTGCAGTGTGCAGTGTTCTTGTTGTAGGTGTAACAAT
>NW_014543855.1:0-1020 GCF_000741045.1 Vigna radiata var. radiata | reverse complement strand
CCACGGCCGGAGTTTTTATTTCAGTGCAAAGCTCGCCACGCCACTGAAAATTTCGAGGTTTAGGTGCTCTTCGTGGCGACAGTAATTCTGACAAATTATCAGGGAAACGTGATTCGAGTTTGAACAGACGAGCAATATATGACTCGCGGACAATCCTAATGCCTAAGAAACTGTAACTTCGCGGGCTGAGATATTCGAAAAACTTTGTGATTACGAAATATAGCTTTTAGTGGACAAAAAACAGGAGGATTTGATCTCCGTTGACCCTGAATACGATATATTGTTATCGCGTGTGGTTCAAAACCTACGTTTTAGACGGAAAACGATATTTTGGAAGGCGGAAAGTTCGGGTTCACGCGCTTTTCGGTGGAGGGTATGGATTCGATCGACATGAATGGATCGAAAAATGAAAACGTGAATCGATCGACATGAATCGATCGACACCGATTCAATCGACAAATTGTTAAAAAACCGGTGTCGATTCGATCGACATGAATGGATCGAAAAATGAAAACGTGAATCGATCGACATGAATCGATCGACACCGATTCGATCGACAAATTATTAAAAAACCGTTGTCGATTCGATCGACATGAATCGATCGACACCGATTCGATCGACGAATTATTAAAAAACAGTTGTCGATTCGATTGACATGAATCGATCGACACCGATTCGATCGACAGTTAATTTAAAAACACCCGTATCGATTCGATCGACATGAATAGATCGAAAAATGAAAACGTAAAACGATCGACGTGAATCGATCGACAACCGTGAATCGACAAACCCGTGAATCGATCGACAAACCCGTGAGTGGATCGACAAACCCGTGAGTCGATCGAATTTTGTCGATCGAATCGGTGTCGATCGATTCACGTCGATCGATTCACGTTTTCATTTTTCGATCCATTCATGTCGATCAAATCGACACCGGTTTTTTAACAATTTGTCGATCGAATCGGTGTCGATCGATTCATGTCGATCGATTCACGTTTTCATTTTTCGATCGATTCATGT
>NW_014543854.1:0-1694 GCF_000741045.1 Vigna radiata var. radiata | reverse complement strand
TGTCAATTGAATCAACTTTATTTTGCTTGTTAATATTTTTGTTCTCAAATCCAATTTATTAATTTTTCTTTTCAAGTCTTATTATTTTAATTCACGCGAACGAGAAAGCCATTCGAGTCTCTTGGGAAAACGATACTTGGTCTTACCATTTATATTACTTGTACGATTTGGTACGCTTGCCAATTTGTCAACAAGTTTTTGGCGCCGTTGTCAGGGACTCGAGGTTTATTTTTCTAGTAGTGTGAATTAATTGAGTTTGACTTGATTTGATTTTATGTTTATTTTTGTTTTAATAAATGTTATCTAGGGTTTTATGCTTAAGTTTTGCAGAAGGCAGTCTGATCAATAATTTGATTATATGGGCACTCAATTTCATCAAAATGATTTCGACCACTGGTGGGACCCTTATTCAAATATATATCGAAGCCACTTAGAGCATCAGTCCTCTTCGCGAAAAGAAACGTTAGGGGAAGCTAAAGAATGTTTATGGCAGGAACTATTCTCTGTACCAAAAGAAACGTTGGGGGAAGTCCAACAATTCTTGCGACAACACGTATTCTCTATTCCAAAAGAAATGTTGGGGAAAGCCCAACAACGTTTACAACAAAAGCAATCTCCTGTACACAAGGAAACATTGGGGGAAGCTAAAGAAAGTTTATTGTAGGAACAACACTCATATGTGTTGAAAGCTCTGGGTATTATTAGGGTAAAGAAGAATGTCAAGCTACTATCTTTGAGGATGACAAAGTTATTGATGAAGAGAAGATAAAGGAAGATGAGATAACAAAGGTCTTGAAGTCTCTGGGCATTATTAGGGATAATACTGAAGTTAACCCTAAAGAAGAATGTCAAGCCACTATCTTTACAAATGATAAGGTTGTCAAGGAGGAAAAGAGAGAAGAAGAAGAAGAGCTAGAGATGTATGAAGAGGAAACAAAAACAGAAAAAGTTGTTGTTGCGAAAAAGATAGAGGAGATAGAAACAAAAAAGTTGAATGAGAGTGAGAAGAAGGTTGAGAAAGGAAAAGCCGTGGTTGAAAGAAAAGAAAAAAAGAAAAAAAAGGTGAAAATAAAGAAAGAAAGGAAAAAGAAAAAGAGAGGGTTAAGGAAGGAGAAAATTAAGAAAAAGAGGAAGAGAGGAAAGAAAAAAGGGTCATGTGAAAAACCTCTTCCTCATAAAAAGAAAAATCATAGGAAGGAAAACAGGTTCAAGTACTTCAAGGATATCTTCGAGAAATTGGAGATCAAGGCTCCCATGATTGATGAATGGAAACATGTGCTTGGCATGATCAACTTTTTAAAGAGATTTAGCTTAAAGAAGAAGAAGAAGAAAATACGAAGCACGAAGAAGTTTAACACCTACTGATGGGTGTTTGTTGGGGTCATCCCAATTGTTGTAAAACATTTATTTTATTTTATTTTATTTTTCATTTTTAGTCTAGGTTTTTTTTTTTTAAAAAAAAAAAAACTTGTAATTATTTGGTTTTTGGAAAATTTTTTGGGTGGCATCTACTGGGGGATTGATGAAGGTTGAAAAACAGTTATTTTCATATGTAAATTTGGACCAAATTACACCCTTTACTACTCGGAATGAGCTTAAAATCAAGCAAAACTCAATAAATGAGTCTGAAGAGAGTCAAAAGCTGTTTTTAGCGATTTTATGCTTGTTTTGTATTATTTTGAAGCTAATTTGGG
>NW_014543853.1:0-1634 GCF_000741045.1 Vigna radiata var. radiata | reverse complement strand
GATATGAATGAAACATGCCTCTGTTACATATGAATGAAATATGCGTGTATATGGTTGTGTTCGCTTACTTTGTGATATCCTCTGTCAATCAAAACTGCACCCAAAACGCAGTTTCAATGCCTGCAAAATCTATCATATTTAATTGAGAATGGAACATGGACATGTATCCCCAACAGCAAGACCCCAATAACCTCTTTACTTACATCCAGAAATGCCTAGAAAACGCACTGCAAAGCATTCAAGCAATCAAAAACTAAGATATACAACAACAACACTCTATGCCAAATCCTCCTTGAAACCAAGTGATTCATGGCCTGTAACCTGCAAACGCCCAAACAAGGAAAACAACAAGAACACGTAAAATCTCATCAAGGTGAGATTCAAACCTAAATTAGAATGAGTGTGTGTGGTAGAACAGAGTGTAATGAGAATAAAAGAGGATTTTCGTGTGGTGATTGTTGTGGCTGCAGCGACTAGAGTTCGCGTTGACTTCCGGAGGCGCGGTGGTTGCACAGTGGTAGTCCGACAAAGAGTTGTTGTTTCTGTGACGGCGTCTCGCGACGACGGCGTCTCGCGACGACGGCGACTCGCGGTGGTGGTCGGTTGAAGGGAAGAAGCATGACGCTTCCATGTTCTCGCGCGAGGAAGGGGAAAGAGGGATTTCACGTCTAGGCTGGCGACAGCTACAGTGGTTTGGTCGCCGGCGGCGCCTTGGACGGAGTAGGGGATCTGCCACAGTGGCTAGTCGGGGTAGGTTGACGACTGCGTACGCGTAGCGATGAAGGATGTGAAATCGCTGCTCCCTCTCGAAAGGGGTTATGTTGCCGGCGACGCCAATGCTGGTTGAGCGGCGTGGTGGCAGATTCGGACGGAGGTGAAGACGGCACGACTGTCGGCGTTTGAGTGTCTTAGGATTTTTCTGTTTTTCTACAGAGAGGAAGAGACCTGTGTCTTTTAGTTGCTGAACGCGCAAATGGTGAAATGAGATGGGCGGCAGAACCCTTAATCTTCTGCTGAAGCACTTGGGCCAAATTGTTGGGCTCCAACTCCTTTCTTTTTAAAAAAAAAACTGTTCCATGCCCGTTTCTACCTGCACACCCCATGTCCATTCCCTTGGTTGGGGCTCAGGAGAATTCTTCCCAGCACACCCCACTTCCCATCTTGACACCCCTTCTGTTTAGGCTTAAGCCCATTCTGCCTTTAAAAAAAATCTTCCTCCCTGCAACCCCTTGTTTCATTTTCACACCTCCTGTCCACTTGGGCTTAAGCCCAGTCTGTTATTAGAAACAAAGTGACTTAGACACCTCTTACTTATTATTTTCTTATTATTTTATCAGTCAATTTTTAGTTTATTTTTTACTTTTTATTTTACTTAGTTATTTATCTATTTCTATTTTTCCACTTTTATTTTATTTATTTATTTACCTATTTATTTTATTTTATCTACTTTAAAATAAATACAAAACAATCAACAAAAAATTATTTTGAAAGGTTTAAGCACACGTGCGACCATTCAATCATCCATAGGGTTGTTACACCCTCCACGAGGTTACTACACCTCATTCAATCATCCATAGGGTTGTTACACCCTCCACGAGGTTATACACCTCATTCAATCATCCATAGGGTTGTTA
>NW_014543852.1:0-1691 GCF_000741045.1 Vigna radiata var. radiata | reverse complement strand
TTTTTTTATAGTATTTTTGCTCTTTACTTTAAATGCCATATTAATTTTTGCTGTTATAGACTTCCATTTTCTCTTTTTGCTGATTTACCCTATTTCTTTGATTTTTGCAGATCAACCCATAATCAATTATTCAAGCTGGGCCCATGGTGATGAGAATAGACATTGTTGTTGCACTGCTGCTGTAAGCAAATATTGGGCCTCTGGAAACTGAGCTGTTGAAGAAACTTGAATTGGGACAACGTTGATGAAAGAGTAAACATGGGCTGAAGCCCCTTTTGCTAATTACATGACACGCAACGTTTCATGCTGCTGCGTCAGGGCAAAGTGGAGAAGGGTTCAAAGTTGCGTTTCATTTAGGCAAAGAGGCTCGATCAGATTTTGAAGGTTTTTCCCCAAATTCTCTCAACCCTCAACCTAGGGTTCATGGTCTGGCAGAGAGGAGAGGACCAAGCTCGCGACTCTGACAAGAAGGTTGTTCGGCCCAAATTGAAAGGCAGCCCAGAAGAATGATCGGCCCAGAATCGTGATCGGAGGCTTGCGGAGCTGGAACGATTGAAGCTTGAACGATTGAAGTGCAAAGGGTCGGTGTCAGAGTTAGTTGAAGATGATTCTAGAGACTTGGTTCGTTTTTTAGTTCATTCCCTTTTCCCCTTTTCTTTCATTTTTCTGTTTTTGGATTTTCTCCTATAAAAAGGGGGTTTTTTGTAATGAATAAAGTACGTGCATTGGGTGACAGACTTTGCACTTAACTTAGGTTTTTCGCTTTCTCATGCTCTTGTTTAGATTTCAAAGCTTTCGTAGAGTAGATACACTGTTCTTCGTTACTGGATTTTGTGGAGGGTTCTCGCGTGGGTGACAGGCCGTGAGGTTCCCTTTGTGATTTTCGGTACAATTTTTGTATTCCAATTCTCCAATTTTCAAATACAATTCAGTTCTTTTATCTTCTTTGCACAATTTTATGATTCATGTTCTTTCAATTTTGATTCTTGCACATGATTTTAGTTTCTCTGTTTTATCCTTGATTGATTTTTCATTTTAGTATTAGACTTTGAGTTGCTTTAGATTCGTGTACTGTTCCTTTATGATTTCAGCATTTGATTTCGGTATTGCATGATTAGGAATTGTATTTTAGGAAGTCTGTTCCATTGTTGTTTGATTAGTTTGATTTGGGCATTTCAATTCTGATTTTGGGTGTTATTAGATTTTCAAATTTTCTTTCATAGTTACTGTTTTAATTTCTTTCTTAACATTCATTCCCATGATAGTCCTTCTTGTTCATTCACTTAGTTAATTACCAAATAAGGATTTCCTTCATATTACTTGAATTTTAGATTGTGAATTCTGTTTTAGTTTCTTTTTAGTTTTTAAGATTCTTTTAATTGCATTAGCTTAGTATTNTNAATCCAGATTGCATTAGTTACCGTAATATANGATANATATCATGCATTATTTTCTTTCTACTTTTCCATTAGTTTTACTTAGATTTTAATTCTTTTAGTTTCTCTTTTTAGATTTTAGTTTCATATTTTCTTCNCCCACCTAGTCTTAGTAAATACATAATTAGGCATAATTCTACATTTCTAAAACTTAACAAGAACCAAGTCCTTGGATTAGACCCTAGGTTGCCCCTATACTACATTAGTGGGGAATTTAGGTTTGTTGACTTTTGTGCGACCAAAAGCCTTTCAACA
>NW_014543851.1:0-1612 GCF_000741045.1 Vigna radiata var. radiata | reverse complement strand
TTGGAGATTTAAATAGCGCATTCCAACCCCAAAGTCTAAAAAACAAAGACTTTAAAAAATTTCTAAACCTTGGTACCAAACACCAACTTAGTCCACTCTCACCACGAAACATAGCTTGCTTGAAAAGCAACTAAATGGACACATTTCTTGCACCTATATTTTGACACTAATTATCATTTGGGGATTTAAAGAGTGCAATGCAGCCGCTAAGTCTAAATAACCAAGACTTTAAAAAATTTCCAAATCTTGGCACGAAGCAAATACTTAGTCCAGTCTCTCCACCAAACATAGCTTGCTTGAAAAGCAGCTAAATGGACACATTTCTTGCACCTATATTTTGACACTAATTATCATTTGGGGATTTAAAGTATTCATTCCAGCCCCTAAGTCTAAAAAAAAAACCAAGACTTTAAAAAATTTCAAAATCTTAGTACCACGCACCAACGTATTCCTGTCTCACAACCAAATATAGCTTGCTTGAAAAGAAACTAAATTAAAACATTTCTTGCACCTATATTTTGAAACTAGTCGTCATTTGGGGATTTAAAGAGTGCAATGCAGCCGCTAAGTCTAAAAAACCAAGACTATCAAAAATTTCCAAATCTTGGCACTAATCACGAACTTAGTCCTATCTCACCACCAAACATAGCGAGCTTGAAAAGCTACTAAATTGAGACATTTCCTGCACCTATATTTTGCCACTGGTCGTCATTTGGAGATTTAAAGAGCGCATTCTAACCCTAAAGTCTAAAAAACAAAGACTTTAAAAAATTTCCAAACCTTGGTACCAAACACCAACTTAGTACAGTCTCACCACGAAACATAGCTTGCTTGAAAAGCAAGTAAATGCACATATTTCTTGCACCTATATTTTGACACTAATTATCATTTGGGGATTTAAAGACTGCGTTCCAGCCCCTAGGTCTAAAAAACTAAGACTTTAAAAAATTTCAAAATCCTGGTACCAAGCAACAACTTAGTCCAGTCTCACAAACAAACATAGCTTGCTTGAAAAGAAACAAAATTGAAACAATTCCTTCACCTATATTTTGACACTATACGTCATTTGGGGACTTAAAGAGTGCACTGCGGCCCCTAAGTCTAAAAAACCAAGACCTTCAAAAATTTCCAAATCCTGGTACCAAGCACCAACTTAGTCCAGTCTCACAACCAAACATAGCTTGCTTGAAAAGCAACTAAATTGAACCATTTCTTGCACCTATATTTTGACACTAGTCTTCATTTGGGGATTTAAAGAGTGCATTGTAGCCCCTAAGTCTAAAAATCCAAGACTTTAAAAAATTTCCAAATCTTGGAACGAAGCACCAACTTAGTCCACTCTCACCACCAAACGTAGCTGGCTTGAAAAGCAGCAAAATGGACACATTTCTTGCACCTATATTTTGACACTAATTATCATTTGGGGATTTAAAGAGTTCATTCCAGCCTCCAAGTCTAAAAAAAAAAAACCAAGACTTTAAATAATTTCAAAATCTTAGTACCACGCACCAAATTAGTCCTGTCTCACAACAAAACATAGGTTGCTTGAAAAGAAGGTAAATTAAAAAATTTCTTGCACCTATATTTTGAAATTAGTCGTCATTTGGGGATT
>NW_014543850.1:0-1675 GCF_000741045.1 Vigna radiata var. radiata | reverse complement strand
ATATATATATATATATATATATATATATATATATATATATATATATATATATATATATATAAACTTTTTTATCTACAATCAAATATGAATGGCTTTTTTATAACGTAATATATACCATGAAGTACATCTAGTTACACTTTTTGACTCATTCAATTTAAACAATTTATAGTTTTGGTCTCAAAAATTTAATAACGGCTTTTACTATTAAAATAAAATAAATAATCATTTAACATTTATTAGAGATAAAAATAATTTATAATATAAACTTAAATGTAAACATTATTTTATACAAATTAATTTTGTAAAATTAAATTAAAAATTTATTATTTAATATAATATTAAATATATAAATTAAAATCTATTTGAATGAAATTTATTATTTATTAAATTTTTATTTAACTTATTATTAAATTATTTATTAATATTTAAGTTTACATTAAGATATATTTGTCTCTAATTAAAAATATATTAAAATTCTACATCAATTTAAAATAAAACCAATTTATAATATAAAATGATGTGTTACAAATTAATTTTATAAAATTAAATTAAATTTAAAATTTACTCTTTTAACAAATATTTTATTTATGAATTGGGAGACAGTTACATTAAAATAAAGTGGACTTTTGGAAATTATTTTAGGTATGTTTGGAATAAGGGTACACGTGAATAATGTGTGATTTGGTTGGATATGAAGGAAGCCCTAGTACGACAGTTGGGTTGGTGTATATTATTTTACTTGAATTTACTTTCACACATCACATGCTGCCGTTTTGGATCATTGGGAAGGCAGACTGCATGTGGAAGAAAGCGTTATTAATAAACACAAAAACACGTCTTGGTCCTCAATCTGATGCAATGCAACCTAATAATACCCAGTAAAAATAAACTAAACACTGCTTTTTATTTAATATGTTGAGATTAAATAACTGCATTTAACGTGAGGAACAAGTGTTATTGGACTTTGATAAATAACATAAATAAAATATAACTGCAAGAATGTACAAACAAATTTATTATTGTATATAAGTATGAATGATGAGATTTTAATTTTAATAAAATTAATTTTATAATTCATTTCTCATCATATAAAAATTTATTAAAAAATTAAACAAAACGAATATAAAGTATTATGGAATTATATCAAATTTATGATAAAAATTATAATTATTTTTGTTTCGGTGATAATTTTGGGGACCGAGAGACTGACTTGGCTGACGTGGCCTTCCCGCTTTCTGATGTTTGGATTGATCGGATTGCTCGCTTTTCTTGGATCTTGACCGTATGCTTCGCTTTAGCCTTGACAGTCCGGTGATCTTCAAGCTCTTGCCGAGGGGGGAGGTACCTGAAAAGGCACTCTGACAGTTAGGCGTCACTGGTGGAATGTTCCCAATCCTAAGCAGCGTAGTGCTTAGTCTGAGAAAGTAAGTGGGAGAATGGCAAAGTGATTATAGCAGAGAGTATGCTAAGATGTGCGTACCTTGTTTGGAGTCCTTAGCCCTTTATTTATAGGCTTTGGATTGATATAAGATTAGTAGAATATAAACAGAATAAGATATAAACAAACTTACTTGACATATCTCTGTTTGGATATGTTTGATGATATCTCTGTTCGGATATTATTTGATGATATCTCTGTTTGGATATTATTTGATGATATCTCTGTTTGGATATT
>NW_014543849.1:0-1688 GCF_000741045.1 Vigna radiata var. radiata | reverse complement strand
ACCCTAAACCCTAAACCGTAAACTATAAATCTTAAACCCGATACCCTAACACCGAAACACTAAACCCTAAACCCTTAACCCTAAATCTTAAACCCTAAACCCTAAACTCGAAACCCGAAACCCTAATCCTGAAACCCTAAACCCTAAACACTAAATCCTAAACCTTAAACCTTAAACCAGATACCCTAAACCTGAAACCCTAAACCCTAAACCCTAAACCCGAAATCCTAAACCCTAAATCTGAATCCTTAATCCCAAAACCCTAAACTATAAGCACTAAATCCTAAATCCTAAGCCCTAAAACCTAAACCCCAAACCTTAAATCCTAAATCTTAAACCCTAAACCCTAACCCCTAAACCCTAATCTCTAATCCCTACACCATAATCCTTAAACCCAAAACCCTAAACCCTAAACCCTTAACCTTAGACCCTAAACAACTAAACCCTAAACTATAAATCTTAAAACTGATACCCTAAACCCGAAACACTAAACCCTAAACCCTGAACCCTAAATCTTAAACCTTAAACCCTAAACCTGGAACCCGAAACCCTAATCCCAAAACCCTAAACCCTAAACCCTAAACCTTAAACCTTAAACCCGATACCCTAAACCCAAAACCCAAAACCCAAAACCCGAAACCCGACACCCTAAACCCTAAACCCGAATCCCTAATCCTAAAACCCTAAACCCTAAACCCTAAACCGTAAACCTTACACCCTAAACCGTAAACCTTAAACTCATAAACCCTAAACCCTAAACCCATAAACCCTAAAAGCTAAAACATAAACCGTAAATCCTAAATCCTAAACCCTAAAACCTAAACCCTAACCCCTAAATCCTAAACCCTAAACGCTAAACCCTAAACGCTAAACCCTAAACCCTAAACGCTAAACCCGAAACCCTAAACCCTAAACCTGAAACCCTAAACCCTAAACCCTAAACCCATAAACCCTAAACTCTAAATCATAAACCTTAAATTCTAAACCCTAATCCCTAAACCCTAAGCCCTAAACTCTAAACCCTAATCCCTAATCCCTACGGCCTAATCCCTAAACCCTAAATCCTAAGCCTAAAACCATAAACCCTAAACCTTAATCTGTTCTGAGTTACATCCACAATCCATTGGAAGACGCACCTATCTTCCTTCTGCTTGTCACACTATTTCAAAAAAAGACAACCATTTTTTTTTCTCTGTTAGTGNTGTGAAGGTTCTACAAGGTTATTCATCAAGTATTAGTAGCCTTNNTTTTATACAAGATTTAAAGTTAGCTGGTTTAANCCTCACAATTGTCATGTCTTAATGCNACAACTTTTCTAATAGTTATTCTTGCCATATTATCTCGTTCTGTTAGAGGGATTCTCAAATGTTTGAGATTGTTTTCTAATGCCATTTGCAAGAAACTTANTGTTCCTCGANNGTTAGATGTTTTGCAAAATGTNGCCATCAGACTATTGTGCCAATTGAATATGTATTTCCCACCCTCATCTTTTGATATATTGGTTAATTTGATTANCCATCTAGTGGGAGAAATTTGTATACATGAAGATCTTAAAAGGATAAGTNAAGAATCAGTTTTNACTAGAAGTTTCGATTATAGAGCGCTACACTGCAGAGGAAGCCATGAATTCTGCTCAAGTTATATTCCAAGTTGTGAACCAACAAGACTTCTAAAGAATAGACATGAAG
>NW_014543848.1:0-1687 GCF_000741045.1 Vigna radiata var. radiata | reverse complement strand
ATTTCACTCTATTAATAAATTATATTAAAGGCATAATGATACACTAAAATAAAAGCCATATGTTTAAAAATAAAGAAAATAAAATTTGGTATCTTCAATATATATATATATATATATATATATATATATATATATATATATATATATATTCAGTAATTTATTTTAATATTACAATAACTGGTACTAGTACTTGAAGTTGAAAATAAAATAAAGTAGATGACATTTATTGTATGAGGTTGTAATAAAAAGACAAATATATTAGGTTTAATTGGTGTTTCTTACATTTAAATATTTTGATTGATTTTGGTTTCTTTATTTATTAAGCTGTAATATTGGTTAAATAGAATTAATAGGCGATTATCTATTAGTTTAATAAAAGATTTAATTAATAAGTTAGTTGTTCTGTTTAGACCTATGATGAGTAATTAAAAATCAATTTTTACATCGAGTATAGAACCGATGTAGATCTGACTGATGTAATATGATTGAGAAGATATTTTACATTGTTTATTAAATAACTAATGTACAATTTTGTTGATTTAAAAAAGGTTTAATAGGTTCGGAGGTCCTTATATTTAAAACTTTGTTTCAATTGGGTCATCTAATTTTGTAAGTGATCAATTAGGTCCCTAATTTGGTCAATTTAATTCAATAACAGTCTTTCCATTAAATACAGTTAACGACGTTAACTTATTTAATACGTAGCAAGCTGGAACATGCAGGTGGCATCCGGATTATAACATTTTTAATTGTTAAATATATTAATAAATGAAAATATAATAAAAGACTATTAAATATATTAAATTATTAAAATTAAAATAGAGGTTCTGTCATTCTTCTGCATTCACTGAGATCCATGTCTCTTCTCCAAACCGCAAACCCAGGAACAGTTGTAGAAATGCTGACAGAATCACGAACAAATATTTCCTGAGGCATGTAGAGTCACTGTCCTTAAGGACTTATCTGCGGTGTATTGCGCAAGCCCCCCAGGATACAACAGGAACTTCTCAGAAATTTCTGATGATCTCAGAACTAGCAAGGATCTCTTTAAAAGAGATAGAATGAAACCCAGGATAATTTTAAGAAAATAGAAGAAAGGAGAGAATGAGAGAAAAGGAATGAGAGAATGAGAGAATGAGAGAACGGATGAATTTGGAGTGGAGGAGGGGCTCTATTTATAGAGTTTATGGATCAGGCCCATGATCCAAATATCTAAAATATCTTCTATTAAAATAAATAATTTTTAATAAAATAAATGACCGTGCAAAGAAAATTGAACGTTGCATGCAAAAATATTAATGTTGGCAACAACATTTGAACGTTGCACGGAGCTTACGGAAGAAAAAACGTTAGCACCAGTTGGAAAATCTTCAAGTCAAAGACTTGCGGTCCAAGCTCAAAATTTTCTCCGAATTTTATGGCTTCTGCAACAGTCACCCAAATCTTTTGCAATATTATATTATTTAAAATAATAACAATCCCCCACATATTGCAAAAGATAAGAAACAATGATTAAAAGAAAGAAAAGAAGAAAAATCCTGGGTTTTATAAGATATAATGCGTCAGAGCTGGTATAGCAAGCTATATGAACCAGTCCTAGATCGAGAAACTTAACACACAGTATAGTTGGTATAGCAAGCTATATGAACCAAAGATACTTGAGTGTGTTAGAGGTTTATCAATCACA
>NW_014543847.1:0-1686 GCF_000741045.1 Vigna radiata var. radiata | reverse complement strand
TGTGAATAATCTAGAAAGGTCTTGCATTTGATTGAGAATGTACTTTGATTAACTGCATGATCGCCCTCAAATTAATTAAGAATGTACTTTAATTAATTTGAAACTTAAACAATAATCAATTGAACAATGATCTGTGAATAACCGATGATGAATCTATTTTGGAAAAGTAGTGGAATTAGCCTGTTTCTTCATAATTGCTTTTAAGTTTTCTATTTGTTTTACAACAACCTTTAAACATCCTCACTTTTGTTTTTAAGCATTGCATAACATTCATAAGTTTCAGATATTCGAAAGCAATTCTGTGTTCGTTGGGAGACGACTTAGGGTTACTTTAGCCCTATCTACTTTCTTGAATACTACTAGGCAATACTGAAGTTGCCTTGAAAAGTACTATTAATTTGATAGCTTCAACGACAGCTTATCAGTCGTCCTACCCCTATCCCTAGGTGGTATTGCAAAATCAAGAGATTACTCACCAATTCATGTCATTACTGTACGTCCCCATATTAATAAAGACAAACATCAATATATCGAATGAGTTAAACGATAAAGGCCTTAAGCACAGATGATAACCCAACAANAATCAATCNNAACATATGGAGACCATATAAATAATCAATAGTTTCAATAAGAGAGAGTATCAAAAGATTACATTGTTTTCCCCAACAACAATAGGGTTTAGTTCACCANAGACATGGTGAAACTAGATGAAAAATGGAAGAAGAATGGAAGAGCAAACCCTAGAAAAGATGAAAAGGAGCCTAAGCNTCCAAGAGATCCTCTCCAGAGAGCAAAATTAGGTCTGGCCGTCTTCCCCTGTCAAAAGAATGACTCTGGATTCGTAGTAGGGGTATATATAGGTGAGGAGCGCGTCAAAATCAGGCCCAAGTCCAGCGAGCCACCGCCGGGCGGTTTAAGTGTGCCGCCCGGCGGTTTCCCATAAACTGCCGCCACCGCCCGGCGGCAATTGCCACTGCCCGGCGGTTTCCCATATCCTTCTGCCGCCGCCCGGCGGCAATCGCTGGCGCCCGGCAGTTTCCCTCAGTGACATTTTCCATGTCTACTCCTCGTCCTAGACCGCCTAGCGGTTTAAGTGTGCCGCTGGGCGGTACGTCGACTCTTCAAAACTTCATTTTTCTACTCTTTTCTTGAGTCAATGACCTGTATCTTCAACTCCATTCTTACTTTTCTCAAATTAACTACAAAAGAAATGCAAAATAAGCATAAAATCGCTAAAAACAACTTTTGACTCTCTCTAGACTCATTTATTGAGTTTTGCTTGATTCTGAGCTCATTCCAAGTAGTAAAGGGTGTAATTTGGTCCAAATTGACATATGAAAATAACTGTTTTTCAACCTTCATCAACACCCCAAACTTAGAATTTTGCTTGTCCTCAAGCAAAACAAACAAAATAATCACACAAAACAAAACTTGGCTTTATACTGTTTCATCCAATGCCTCAACAATCCCAAGGTACAAGACAAAACCACTTAATTCAATATCCTTAGTGAAATCCAAAATAAGATGCATGCATGCTTTCAACCCAGAGATTGCACAATAGATGTTATATACTATGAATGATCAATCCACTAAGCAAAAATGTACTCATGAAAATTATCAAATCATACCAAGCAAGTGTTTCACTCAATCACTCAAGTGTTTAAGGTGACACTCCAATTCTCAATT
>NW_014543846.1:0-1159 GCF_000741045.1 Vigna radiata var. radiata | reverse complement strand
ATGTAGCAAAACTTTATATACAATTTTAATTGATTAAAGATGTTGGGGATACTCTTTAATCTATTAAAAGTATATTACTACTAAAACATTAATAATATATAAATATTTATATAAAATTCTTAATATGCAAATATATTAATAATAATGCATATTTTATTTTCACATATAACAACAAATATATACATACAAATAATACCTAAAAAATATAAATATATCACGTTCAAAGATTAATTATCTTTTACCAAGCCTGCAAATTTCCTAGAGGTCATGAACTGACCCAAAAACTGAAACGTAGATACAAGGGTATCCTCTTTATATTAAAGAGATGAAGAAAAACAAAATCCTGAAACGTGAGAGAAATAAAAAACGAACAGACAGAAATTGTTCATCGGCTTTAGATGGATCCTCTTGATCCAATTTTAATTTTATTTTCCATTTTAAACATAAAAGCTCCATTTAGGATTACAAAAAAAAAAAAAAAACTTGTAATCAGGTTTAACGTTAATTTGGGAATTTTGTTTTGATTAAAAGCATCAAAATAATAAATCCCATAAATCAAAAATCCAAATCAACGAAAACGTGCAAGGCAGAGGAATGAACAGGCTCTGATACCAAATGATAAAAAATATAGAGCAGAGTAAAGTTGATCTAAACATGTTATATAAACATCAGAGTAACACATTCAGATCAAGAACAGCGGAAGCAACAATGAAAGAATAATGTGCGTANCTCCTACCATTGTAATTTTTTAATCCCAAAACAAAGACAACTTTGTTTTCTAAACCTTAACTCACTCAAACTCGATGGTGTGTTTTCTGAATAGAGGAGTAGCAGGCTAGAGGAGTAGGCTTGGTGATCAAAACTGAGAGTAACCCATTCCCTTTATATAAAGTATGGCCATCACAGGTTTAAAAATAATGGGTTGGACTTTACCTTTAAACAATATAATAATTGCTCCATAACATCTATGTAGTTAAAAAGGATAAATATAATTGGCTTAATGGACCACTTTATGTTCCTTAAAAATAGAAACATAAAATGTTATAATATTTATTCTATAATTAAAATAATTCTAGCAAACTTCAGTATTGTCAAGTAATATTCAAGAAAGTATATAAGGTTAAAGTAATCCTGAGTCGTATCCCAATGAATACAAAAT
>NW_014543845.1:0-1160 GCF_000741045.1 Vigna radiata var. radiata | reverse complement strand
AAACTTTTTCATAATATATTTAAGTTATTTCAAACATCTAAATTTTTACTTTTATATTACTATTTTTTATTTTTTACTTTTTTTCTTAAAAAAATTTACATTTTTATTACTATATATTTGACCTTATACTGTGTCCAAAATGAATATAAAAATATTACTCGTCATATATATCCATAATCTAACAAATTTATCTCCTCACTTATCCTTATTTTACTATTTTTTTCTCTGTAATGAGTAAAGTTTGTCTTTTCTAATCAACGAGTTATTCTTAAAACCATATTAAGTAATTAAATGGTTGTCAAATCATCATTTTCCTTCCTAAAAGAAAATATTCTTATTCAAACACACGTTTTGAATGTCATTATGAAAATTTGGAATTGGAGATAGATTCACTTTATAATCTCAATAATTATATGTAAATAAAAGATAAAAAAAACATGAGACCAAACTAGATTCGTGTCAAAGAATTCAATCTAATTGCCACAATAAACTAACAAAATTTGAAGTGAGGGAGGTTGTATCTATTACAAAAAATTTCCAAACACAAAGATGTAGGTGAAATATATATATCAAATTAAACAAAATCCTACTCATTATTCTTATGTTAATCAAATAATCAGCACAAAAACTACCTTCACAAAATATATTTGAAACTTTGAAGTCTAAAGCCCAACACAACATTTGAAAATTGAAGAATGCTTGACAAACTAGGAAAGATTCACATTCCAACCAAAGTTGTCTTGAAAGATTTCAACAGATGAAGCTAAGAATCCAACTATGTATAGTATTACTTCTAAATATATCTCCACTAATTGCTTCCCTAGGTCCATATGTATGTAGCAGCTGTCTAATCTATACCTATTTCGACTGTCAGATTTATGTTATAGAATTTTAAAATAATTAAGTACATTAAATCAATCACTGTCCATTATTTTTTTTAGAGAAATTATTTACCATAGATATGTATAAGTTTATAATGTGCAAAACATTTTGGAAAGGAATAAACCTTATGAAAACTTATTACCGCAAAAGGATAAGACCATATGAAAATTTACTATTATTAACATTAACATATTTTTTTCAATACTTAATTTTCTAATCTGGGATAACATTTTTATTTGTGATCTTCACACTGGTCTGTAGTTTTTTTTTTTTTTTTT
>NW_014543844.1:0-1160 GCF_000741045.1 Vigna radiata var. radiata | reverse complement strand
TTATGAGGGGCCCAAAATTGTAGGACACTTGCCCTAGGGTTTCTTTTTATTTTTAGGGTGGACCCCACCTCATTTNAGGACACATGGTCCTTGGGATCACAACATTCCCAACCAGCCGTCACTTTTTCCTAAATTTTTCAGGCTGCTGCAACGTTTTTACGGAGAATGCATAGGTTGGAATTTTTTTGAGTATTGCAATTTTCTTTGAAGAATGATTTNGGTAATGGGTATTGGGTGAAATGAAGAAGCATTATTCCTTTCCTTTTGTGCAGCATTGCATCAGACGTTATCACTTTGCATTTATTTTCATTTTCATTTCTTTACTTTGAATGGAAGAGCAATGTGTTGTCACATCTAGGGCTTAGCTTTGACATTTTTAGTAAGTTACACTAGGTTTCTATTAAATTTATGTTCACATTGCAATTTTCTTTACTGTTGTGTCTTTTCATCATTCCCCTGTTGACGCATCTTTTCTTGTGATATATATTCCTTGATTTTAATTGAAAGAAAGCTCCACGGTGCCACACAAATTCCATTTCATTTTCATTAAGTGCAAGTTTATTTTAATTGAATAGGAGGTGCAGTGTGAACTGGTAGAAGCTTTCTTACTATTTCATAAATCAAATCACTGATTACCGTGAAGAAATGAAGCATGTTTTATTCTACTATTTTGAAGTGATAGCCTAGGTAGAAGTAGGTGTACGATGGTTGGAATTATCTTCTTTTTGTTGAGTAATTTAATTCCTTTCTCCTAGAAGTGTCACAGTTTGCTTTCATAGTTTTTTTAGAATTTATTGACTTGGTTGGAAGAAAGCTCACGTTCATTTGGTTTCAAGCATGTGGTGCACGGTTTCTCATTTTTTTAATTTTCTTTATCATGTATTCAATGCTTCTCATTTTTAGTTTTCTTTATCATGCATTTAATTTGCATATGGCTGCACCGTTTTCATATTTTTTTTTATTATTTTATTTTTCTTTATTTTATTTTAAATTAGTTTAGGTTTTAGATAAACTTTATGTTTTTTTATTTATTTTATTTTCTTTTATTTTAAATTAGTTTAGGTTTTAGATAAACTTTATGTTTTTTTTTATTTTCTTTTATTTTAAATTAGTTTAGGTTTTAGATAAACTTTATGTCTTTTTATTTTCTTTTATTTTAA
>NW_014543843.1:0-1160 GCF_000741045.1 Vigna radiata var. radiata | reverse complement strand
CACTAACTACCCTCCAATTACAACTAATCCCCCTTTATATACATGATCCCCTCAACCGACCCTCCTAACTGCCTTGGTAGTTAGGTTGTGTAACTTCTTTTCTCCTACTATATACAAGTAGAGGGCTAACAAAATCAGATTCCAAAACAGCACCAGAAAACAACATTTGACAGCACCAATTTCAACAACAATATCTTACGTGATGCTTGGGGAAGTTTCATTGTGCCTTTGACTTTCTGTTGTTATTTTATAGTTTCTGTTCTACTTTAAGCATATGGTTGCCTCAAGCTTTTGAGTTTACGCATGATTCTTCAAGAAAAGTCATGTCCCCAAAACAAAAAATAAGAAAGAAAACTACATTTAGAACTACTCAAAATTTAATTTTTCAAAGTAGTTCACGATGATGCAAGTAATTGAAACTTACTTCTGCTTGCAAGGTGAAAGTATAGGGTAGGGGAATTAAACCAATACATCATAAAGTGATAAACTTAAAAAATGGAGACAAAATATAGTTGATCTAAACATAACTAACCATTTTAGTTTAGATCAGTGAAAACAAGGCCTTTTTTCATGCATCCTATGTAAGTTTGAGGGTGAGATTGCTCTTTTGTCAGTAATAATGAAACACGGACACTCAAACGTGGGTTACCAATAACTAGTTATTGCTTTTAGGTTTAGAAGCATTATAGTTAGTGCTAGCTAAAAATCAAATGTGTGCATGAGAGTCTCAACAGAAACTTTTCATTAATTAAGCGTAAAACATTGAGGAAAACTATTCTAAGCAAATCAAATGAATTTCAATGAAAAATTTCAAAATGAATTTTCTGATAAATTGATGGGTGTTGCTCCCTCCACCTCCCCAAGTGGGTCTTGCACCTCCCCACTATTTTAATTTATTTCAAAAATATTCTACACCTCCCACTATTTTCTTCTATTCCAAAAATACCCTACACCTCCCCACTATCCTTAACCATCTTTCTCTTTCTCTCTCTACATTAATGGAGCATTTACACATGGCTCATTAATGAAGCATTTACATGACTCAAATTTGAACTTGTGATATCTTTTCTTAAATAAGTTTGATTCAATCTTATTTTCGCTGTTGAATATATTTTTTTCTTTTCAAATTACTTAATAAATGGTAAAATTTTGTTCTAAAT
>NW_014543841.1:0-1158 GCF_000741045.1 Vigna radiata var. radiata | reverse complement strand
CAACGTTGAAAGCGTTGCTGCCCTTCGCGACCCTCTTCCTCTCTCTCGGTCTTTTTCACACGCAGGGGAGAAACACTGCCGCCGCCAGGCATCTCCCGTCGCCGCTGCATCTGGGTGCCACCGTTTCCACTTCTGAGATCGTTCATTGAGAGCCACAGCCTGAGGCAACGCCAACGATACCACTTGCCACTGGAAACATCGCTAACTACCACAANGGTTTTCCCGTCATTGAGCCAAGTCAAGGTGGTCGACTTCCGTCGAGCCCACTGCCGTCACCGTCAAGCCCGCCGCCAATGTTGCCAAGAGCCGATGGCGCAATGTTCCTCTCTACTGGGCTGGTCGCCACCAGATGCAGGCCAGAACGCAGTCAACGTCGACGGCCACCGCTGCACCAATCCCTTCTTCCTCTGATATTTGTTTCTTATTTTCTCATAGGAGCAAGGCNTCGATGCACTTCTCCTCTGCCACAAAATTGATTTGAGTCTTTGGTTATGGTTGCAATTGTTGCGGTAAGGGATGGAATTTTGGTTAAAATGGTGGTGATAGGTTGTCGATGTTGACGAAAGAGATGAAGCTTGGGCAGAAATAAAAGAGATGAATATCTATTTTTTTTCTATTTGCTGGGACGATGAGGAATAATATGTTTGTGATTTTGGATTGAGAGGGTGCTTTGAAATTATCCCATGAACGTGGGAAATGGAAGGTGTTTTGTTTCAGAAATTGAGGTGTTGATGGAGGAAGATGAAGATGAAGACTACGGGTTGCCGATGTTGATAAAGAATGGAGAGATTCATTTTAGGAAAAAAAATAGGTTTCTGTTCTTGGTGGCTTTTCATTTTTGTTCACTGCCGGTTGAGGGTCGTGAGGTTTGGTGGGAATGAAGATAGATGAAAAAAAATGGAATCTGTTGGTGGTGAAGAGAAGAATTGATCAATNGTGAGTGATGGGATTCAATTTTGTTGGAGTCATCAGGTTTTCTAACAGAATGGTGGTGTTCGTATGATGCGTGATGAAGTGTTATGGGTAATGAGGTGTGGGTGAAGTTTGTTGGAGGTGGTTAGGGAAAGGTTGGGTTTAGGCTCCCAGTGAGTAAACTGTATTGATTTCTTTTCTAATTTGGTTTGGTGATTCAATAATGATTATCATGTATTTTTTTTT
>NW_014543840.1:0-1159 GCF_000741045.1 Vigna radiata var. radiata | reverse complement strand
ATATATATATATATATATATATATATATATATATATATATATATATATATATATCATGTTTTTGCTTATTTAATATTTATCCTATATTTTTATATACGTTTGGTTATGTTATTTATGTTTTTGGTTATGTTATTTATCGTGTTTCATATTACTTTCTTTAGTATAAAATAAATTGGAGATACTAATTTGAATCATAAAATTTTTCGGAAATAATAGCACATGGAAGGGTAATAAGAAAATAGAAATTAAAAGTTAAAATTGAAATTAAGTAGTTAACGAAATAAATATCCACCTGTAAAAGGAATGACGTTAGGAAATTTTCGTTGAAGGAGTATTAAAACTAACAGAGTAAGACTATCGATAATAAGATATTTATAACGTATTATTTTATATAAATTTAAATTAAAATGAAGAAAAACTAAAAAAAAAGAAATCACAATAATTATTTTTATAATATAAATGAATCAACTTTTCTTTTTCATTATATTAAGTTTTATTTTTGGTGAATTGAATTTTCTGTAAATTATTTTCATTAGTAGGTTATCGTAAAACCAGATGTGTATGTGTATTTTTCAATAAAAATTAATAAATATTTTAATTTAATTATAAGTGTGTATATATATATATATATATATTACAATTTTATTGTTAATAATTTAAGTGTGAGGATTTAGTCAGTAATGCAAAAGCAAGAAACATTTAAGTGTTTATTTTTCTCTGTAAAAATGGAATTTATTGTTGGATATTTAGTTTTTTTGTAAAAAGAAAAGTCCATTGGCTGGCCCTAAATTACAGGGTTGTGGGGACTTTTTAGTCCTGGAGGCTTTTTTAATAAAGGGTTTTTTTGGCTCTGTGGACTTTTTTTACTCTAACCCACATGGGTTGGGACCAGAGTCTACTTATGGTACGTATGTATTCAAAATTATGGATTGACAAATAAAATGACAAGTTTTCTTCCATTGTAACGTACTCTAACTAATTTAAATATGAACGTAAATATTTATTATGATAGTATAATTACTAACTAATAAAATAAACAATAAGTATACAAATTAATAATTATTAGGATCATCAATAGAATTTGATAATTAATAACTTGTGCAGTTGTATACTTAATTACTAGTATGCTAATTAAATTAACTCATGAAAGACATAAAAT
>NW_014543839.1:0-1146 GCF_000741045.1 Vigna radiata var. radiata | reverse complement strand
TTAATAGTGTAATCACGTTTGCGTTAAAAGAAGCTCACATACACAATCAAAAAAGTTGTATGGTGACATTTGATCAACCTCTTTATATCAAAGCACGGGAAATTGTAGCATCTTCGACTAAATTATCTGATGTTACTATTAGACTCGGAGGATTTCATATGCTCATGTCATTTTTTGGTTCAATCGGTCATATTATGTCTGGAAGTGGATTGAAGGAAATGTGGTCTTCTGCTTACGCGACGAATTCAATCGAAAAGATGCTCTCTGGCCATCACTACGCACGAGCTATTCGTGCTCATTTCCTAGCACATAATGCAATTGCTCAAATTTTATTAGATTTGATGGCAATCTCAGATGAAAAAAAGCAGACAATTTTAAGTTTATTTGCAAAAGGCCCAAAAACAGATTATAACGCCTTATTAGATTTAAATATTTCAAAGGAAGTTTTACAATCCTTCCAAACTTTTCTGCGATCAATGATTGAAAATGGACCCACGGCCAAATTGTGGATCCAATACTTCCATATGGTAACCCTCGTGAAAAATTTTATCAAAGCAGAAAGAACAGGTGATTGGAAATTACATCTAGCGTGCGCCCAAAAAATGATTCCTTTTTTCCATGCTGCTGGGCACCTAGCATATGCAAAATGTACTCAGTTATACCTACAAGACATGTATGCTTTAGAAGAAAAATTAGGTGAAGAGGAGGCACAGAAGTTCATGAGAAACTTTGCAATCAGGCGTACAAAAAAATTCTGGGCTGGTAACTGGAGCGATATGACTATAGAACAAACCCTCATGCGGTCTATGAAAACAGTCGGTGGATTATCAAGGGGTAGAAGTACCAGTGAAAATGTTGTCCAAAAATGGATCCTTGGCGCTCCAGTTTCATGCGAGGTTGCAGAATGTTTTGAGGATTTTTGTGATATTAGGTCAAGCACTTCAAATCAGCACGTAGACCTGCAAAAATCACGGATCGAAAGAGATGACAAAGACGCGACGAAATTCAAAGAGTGGCTCCAAATTCATTCTCCATTCTCAAAATCTGACAGACTTATCTCACTTTCTACCGCTGTGGCCGCAGACGAATCCGTAAATTGTCATAATGCCGAAGAGAGTGGAATGGCAGCTATGAAAAAAATTATCG
>NW_014543838.1:0-1156 GCF_000741045.1 Vigna radiata var. radiata | reverse complement strand
ATATATATATATATATATATATATATATATATATATATATATATATATATCATATCATATCATATCATGGCCCCAAACTCCTCTTACCTTGAGACAGCTATATTGCATTTCAAACCCTAACCTTATCTGTTTTCCATTTGGTCCAAACAACCTTAACACGCCTTAATAATGTTCCCTGTTTGCCAGCTGCAGAATAAAAGTACCTTATTATTAAATTATTACACACCTTAAATTGCTGAAATAGAATTTCGTTGACCTTTTAGATACATAGAATCCAATATTATACACACTTTCTTTTGATAAAATTAGAAAAATTCCTCAATCAATTCAATCTTTCAAGCCATGCACAGTGCAACACTTTTGAAAAGTATATAATTTCTCATCCTAATATCTAAGTGAAAATCAGAAAAGAATGATTGCTTCAAAAGAGTGAGCCTGTGTAAAGTAATTAATTAGTTCAAGTAAATTACAAGATTGACTTGACAGAAAAAAATCAATCTAAAAAAATAAAAATAAATTGTTTCAACCTTTTCTAAAATTTAAAATCAATCTAATTTTTTATTTTATATATAAACTTGTTTTTGTTAATAAATATTATAAATTTTTAGTTTAACTTTTTTGAAAAAATAAAATAAAATCAATCTATTTTTGCTTTGCTTTGTATGTAAACTTGTAATTATGAATGAATATTATTAAATTTATAGTTTAAGTATGATAAAATATTTCATTTAAACTTGTATATGTTTTTTAAATGTTAAGAATCAACAAATTGATCCTTTATTTATCTTTTAACATTGTAAAAGAATGATATTATATTTTAATATATTGTTTTGTATATTAGTTAATTATTGTAATAATGCTTTTAATAATGATTCGATTCAACTATGCCGAATCCAATTATTCAATCTTTAACTATAGTGTCGTCATCGATTCCAATAAAAACATTTAACTTAGCATGATTTGTATTGTATGTTTTAGTAAAGGATTCAAATTTTCCTGAGATTTTGTTAAATTAAGTAAGAATCTCCTGCATTTCTTTTATCCTTATACTTCCTTTATTATTTTTTGAAAAACCTTACACCAATTTATATATATATATATATATATATATATATATATATATATATATATATATATATATATATATATATATATA
>NW_014543837.1:0-1157 GCF_000741045.1 Vigna radiata var. radiata | reverse complement strand
AAAAAAAAAAAATGCACAGCTGAAATTAGGACAAGAGTGAAGACCCGCTTATACGCAAGGGATAGCCACGCGCCCTACGTGCTTTTAGCACCAGACAAACCACCAGTTCAATGCTGAACAGAGCATAGCATACCAAAAAGTAGGTGAATCCATTATGAAATTACAAAAGTGCACAGCAGAATCCATGAGTATAGGGAAGACCCGCTTATACGCAAGGGATATTCACGCGACATACGCGCTTTTAACACCCGACAAACCATTAGCTCAATGCAAAACAGAGGCTAGGTCCTCCAAAATTAGCAAATCTATGACATACTTTGCGTTTGCGTTTCCCAACACAAAATTGTGCAACTAAACGCCAAATGTCACGGAGGCGCTTTAAAATGCACAGCTTCCCACCGCAGTTCTCCATACGTTATTGAAGTCTAGAACTTTGTGCATCCCAGTGACCGTCTCTGCCCAATATAATTTCTTACCCAAGATGTTCCGCCTGTGTAAATTGTGCGATCGCGAAGCCACATACCAACAGAAAGTAAACCTGTGCGCAAAACACTTTTTGAAATTCCGGAAAGAGTGTAGAGAATATCATTTGACACGTTTTAATTCCGGTGCGCGACGCGAAATAAACGTGAAAATTTTGCAAAGAACTCTTGCGTTCCAGCCCGATCTGAACCGTGTAGAAGTGACAAACGCCTTACGATTGTATAGCCACCGATATCTAGGCGGGCTAGAATCAAGACTCCGCATCAGCTTCGCAGTGAATTACTATGACGGCTACATAGACGAGACCCACCGTTTTTATCTGCAATCCATAGCGGGAAAAGTCCCCCACAAGTTTACGGGGGACGAACTTGTAGACATAGCCCTAAGCTGTCTACGTAAATATCGGATCGAGATCGGAGGATTAGACTTTGACTGAACAGTGAAATCTCGAATCTATTTAGTGTATGTGAACTTTTTTACCGCTTCATGTAGATAAATAAACATTTAATTTCTATTACGAAGCAAAACAATGTAAATAATTATTCCTTTTTACTTGTAAAAAAAAAAAATGCTTAAAATGCTCCTTAACTAATAATCTTGCATAGATGTATGAGATGTAGTGTCTCCCGAAATTGAAGGCGAAGTAAACGCTGGCAATATAAAATAGTATCCGT
>NW_014543836.1:0-1494 GCF_000741045.1 Vigna radiata var. radiata | reverse complement strand
TTTGATCTTCAACCTTTCTTTCCTTTTCTTGAGTCTACGACCTGTATCTTTAACTCCATTCTTCACTTTCTCAAAATAGCTATAAAACAATGCAATACATGCATAATATCGCTAAAAACAACTTTTGACTCTCTATAGACTCATTTATTGAGTTTTGCTTGATTCTAGGCTCATTCCAAGTAGTAAAGGGTGTAATTCGGTCCAAATTGACATATGAAAATAACTGTTTTTCAACCTTCATCAACAACCCCAAACTTAGAATTGTGCTTGTCCTCAAGCAAAACAAAACAAAACACACAAAACAAAACTTGGCTTTATACTTTTTTCATCCAATGCCTCAACAATCCCAAGGTACATTACAAAACTACTCAATTCAATATTCTCAGTGAATTCCAAAATAAGATGCATGTATGCTTTCAATCTAGAAATTGCACAACAGATGTTATACATTATGAATGACCAATCCACTATGTAAAAATGTACTCATGAAAATCAACAGTCCATACCAAGCAAGTGTTTCACTCAATCACTCAAGTGTTTAAGGTGACACTCCACTCTCTGTTGTTCACAAGTTACATGAAACAAAATTGCCCTTCATCTCAAACAATCAACATCTTTACATGCAAATGTCATCAAAAGGACTTTTTCAAGGCTTGTACTGAGGTTGGGCTAACAAGAAAAATTTGTTTTTCTAGAATGCAAAATCCTTGAGTCAAGAGAGCTAACAAAATATTCAATAATTAAGCACGACTGCCTCACCAATGTCTCTCATTCCCAACTTCTTCCCTTTTCTTTTCTGTTTCATTGAGCTCATCTTAATGNTTTTCTTCTTTTCTTTTCTTTTTCTCATGAATTTTTCTCTTTTCACAACAATTGAGCTCAATGCCTTTTACTTGCTTTTTCAATTTTCCCCCATACAACCCCAAACTTGAACCTTTTCATCACATACAATTAAGCTCAACCCAACTCAAGGTAAAAAAACTTCAAAACAAGGGTTCACATACTGTTTAAGGCTAAGGTTCAAAAAGGGTATAATATTTCAAGCATTTTTGGTGAAAATTTGGCTAGAGAAGGGGTTTCAAAAATGGCCTTGATCATATGACATTCACATGCACTTCAATCGATCATCAAGATTAAGGAAATATCATCCATGTTTTCCTGTGAACAATGCATACAACAATACAAACTCTGGAGCTCAAAAATCTCACACACATGCTTTCTCACACAAAATTCATTCATACACCCTGCCTAGCATCATGACCACAATCATAAATTCATTACACATCTATTTCCTAGATATCAACATGCATTACTACTCAATTCTCATCCACATCAAATAATCATCAAATAACTCCATCATGCACATCAGTTAGTCAAACATTTTCAAAACAAGTGTTAAAGCCAAGAATACACACCGAAATTAAAATTCAACCTATTCTAATAATTTAAAATGCAAAGATAAAAGAGAGAAAACTAGGTTGCCTCCTAGTAGCG
>NW_014543835.1:4082-6365 GCF_000741045.1 Vigna radiata var. radiata | reverse complement strand
TACAATTAAGTTCATCCCAACTCAAGGTAAAGAATTTCAAGACAAGGGTTCACATCCTGTTTAAGGCTAAGGTTCAATAAGGGTATAATATTTTCAAGCACTTTGGGTGAAAATTTGGCTAGAGAAAGATTTTCAAAAATGGCCTTGATCATATGACATTCACATGCAATTCAATCAATCATCTAGATTTAGGCAATATCATTCATGCTTTCCAGTGAACAATACATACAACAATGAAAACTCTGGAGCTCAATATCTCACACAACATGCTTTCTCACACAATATTCATTCATGCACCCTGCTTAGCATCATAACCACAATCATAATTCATCACCCATCTGTTTCATAGAATATCAACATGCAATGCAGCTCAATTATCATCCACATCAAATCATCAGCAAATAGTCTCATCATGCAAATTATTCAGTCAAACATCTTTAGAAAAAGTATTCAAGCCAAGCATATACACTGAAATTAAAATTCAACCTATTCTAGGAATTTAAAAAGTGAAAGTGAAAGAGAGAATCTCGGTTGCCTCCTAGTAGCGCTTGTTTAACGTCAGGAGCCTGACCCAAACCTGTTTAGCACTTGTCAGTAAGTGCCATTCCTTCCAACACCCACCAGTAGGTGTACCTTCCCGTTATCCTTCAGTGGATTCATAAAAATTAGCATCCCTTAGTAGATGCTACCTAGAAATTGTTCCAAAAAATCACATAATTACAAGATTAAAAATGAAATAAACCTAAACTAAAAAAATAAAATTGATTTACAACAATTGGGATGGCCCCAACAAACACCCATCAGTAGGTGTTGAATTTCTTCTTGCTTGGTATTCTCTTCTTCTTCTTGTTTCTGCTAAATCTCTTCAAAAAGTTGATCGAACCAAGCACATGTTTCCATGCATCAATCATATGAACTTTAATCTCCAATTTCTTGAAGATCTCCATGAAGTACTTGAACCTATTTTCCTTCCTATGATTTTTTTTTCTGATGAGGAAAAGGTTTTGCATATGATCTTTTCTTCCTTCCTCTCCTCCTCTTTTTCTCAATATTCCCCTTCAACTTTCTCTTTTTTTCTCTTTTTATTTTTTTTCTTTATTTTTGCACATTTTCTATCCTTCTTTTTTCTTTCAACCACTTGAATGGTAAAGCTCCCTAGATCTTGTATTTTAGGAGGTAATGTTCTCTGTATGACTGCACTGTGATTTCCTTGTACCTCAATAGTTTCCTTCTCAATATACTTCTTTTTCTTCATGAGAAACTCTTTTAAAAACTTTGAATCTGATGGTATTTGCTTAGGTGCCTCAGAGAATGGTATGGTTATTTCCAATTCCTTGAAAATCTCCATAAAACGCTCGAACTGCTTTTCTCTCTCCTTTCTAGAATATATCTTTGGATAGGGCAAGGGTTTTTCATACTCCTTCTCTTTCAATTTTATAACCTTTTCTTATATCTTTTCCTCATCAACAACCTTATCACTTTCAGAGCTAGTGGCTTGACATTCCTCCCTAAGGTTAACCTTAGTATTAACCCTAGAATTCAATATCTCATTGGAGTGACGAATTTGTATCTCCAATATTTTATTTCTTGCTTTAATCTCTTCTTTATAGGATAAAGAATTTAGGATAATTCGTTCCAATGTCTCGTCAATTCTGTTGATTTGCTCTTTCAAAGCAAATACCTTTTGCCCTAATAGTAATTGTTGATGTGGTTCTCGTGCTTGTCCATTCCATCCTTGATCCATGCTTGAGTGAGAAGAAAATCTTGTATACATATCTTGTGGAAAGAATTCATCATTCTTAATATTCTCCTCTATGCCCTTGACATGGTATACTTCAAAATTCATAATCTTCTGAAAAATTTCATCAGATTCTGCACTTCTTTGTATAGGCATGAAATGAGGCTCAACAGCTTGTCCATATCGACTTTGATCCATGTATGAGTGAGGTTCCCAGCAGTGATTGAAATTATTTTGGTAGGATTGAGTGCCCATATAATCAAATCCTTGTCTGTATTGCATTCTGCGAACATTAGGCATAAAACCCTAGAGAACATTTATTAGAACAAAATAAAAACAAACATGAAAAAAAAATCAAGTCAAATTCAATCAAAATTCACTACTAAAATAACCTCGAGTCCCCGGCAACGGCGCCAAAAACTTGTTAACGGATTGGCAAGCGTACCAAAGCGTTCAAGTAATAATAAAATGGTAAGTCCAAGTATCGTTTCCCAAGAGACTCGAAAGGCCTTATCGTTCGTGTGAATTAAGATCGTAAGACTGGA
>NW_014543835.1:0-1297 GCF_000741045.1 Vigna radiata var. radiata | reverse complement strand
TAGGCTCCAATCTACCAAGTTTAGGGTTATTTCTTCCATTCTTTCATCATATTTCATCTAGTTTAACCATGGTTATGGTGAACTAAACCCTAGGTTGTTGGGGAACAATGTAATCTTTTAAAACTCTCATATATCCAAATTCTTATTTATTTTATATGCTTGCATATGCTTGATTTATCAATTATTGGGTTCTTCACCTTTGCTTAATGTTGTTATCGTTTAACTCATTCGGCAAATGTTGTTTGTCTTTATTGATACGGGGACGTACAATAATGTCATGAACTGGTGTTGAATTCCTTGATTATGTTAATAACGCCTAGGGATAGGAGTAGGACGATTAATTGTATTTTGCTTCCGTTTATCAAGCATTATTAATTGCTAGGGGAGGCTAAGGATAAAAAGCTGGTAATTAGTAATAGGCACTTTTCACCAAGGGATTGGGTTAAGGGTAGACCAAGAAAGTTTGCATGGATCTATTTGATGATTATTTGATGTGGATGAGAATTGAGTTGCAATGCATGTTGATATCCAGGAAACAAATGTGTGATGAATTTATGATTGTGGTCATGATGCTAGGCAGGGTGCATGAATGAATTTTGTGTGAGAAAGCATGTGTGTGAGATTTTGAGCTCCAGAGTTTTTATTGTTGTATGCATTGTTCACAGGAAAACATGGATAATATTGCCTTAATCTTGATGATCGATTGAATTGCATGTGAATGTCATATGATCAAGGCCATTTTTGAAACCCCTTCTCTAGCCAAATTTTCACCCAAAGTGCTTGAAATATTATACCCTTTTTGAACCTTAGCCTTAAACAGTATGTGAACCCTTGTTTTGAAGTTTTTTTACCTTAAGTTGGGATGAGCTTAATTGTATGTGATGAAAAGGTTCAAGTTTAGGGTTGTACGAGGGAAAATTGAAAAAGTAAGTAAAAGGCATTGAGCTCAATTGTTGTGAAAAAAAAAATCATGAGAAAAAGAAAAGAAAAGAAGAAAAGCATGAAGAGGAGCTCAAGGAAAAAGAAAAAAGGGAAAAAGTTGGGAATAAGTGAGATTGGTGAGGAAGAGAGTTGTGCTTAAATTGTTGAATATTTGAAAGCTCTCTTAACTCAAGGATTTTGCATTCTAGAAAAACCAATTTTTCTTGTTAGCCCAACCTCATTACAAGCCTTGAAAAGTCCTTTTGATGACATTTGCATGTAAAGATGTTGATTGTTTGAGATGAATGGCAATTTTGTTTCATGTGACTTGTGAACAATAGAGAGTTGGAGTGTCACCTTAAACACTTGAGTGATT
>NW_014543834.1:9766-10796 GCF_000741045.1 Vigna radiata var. radiata | reverse complement strand
ATATATATATATATATATATATATATATATATATATATATATATATATATATATATATATATATATATATATATATATATATATATACACACACAACGTTTTACAACATTGATGTCTTAAAAGATTCGTCATGTTTGATATATTACATTTTAAAAAATATTATACTTTTAAATGCTATACATTATTAAACTTTTTTGTTACATGATTTTTTTTTCGTCATGATGTGCAATGAAGTCATCAATACTAAACAAAATAAAATATAATTATTAAAAGAAAAAGAAGATTAGTAGGTCAAATATAATGATAATAATATGAACTAAAACTAAGATCCCTTTCATGAAAAATAAAATATTTTTTAAGTTAGACATTTATAAGTTTGTTTTGTTGAAACTTGTTTTCTTCTCTCTTCCGCCAAACTTAGATTTTCTTTAAGGACAATTCTCTTTTTTAGAACGATTTTTTCTATTTCGATGTAAACGTTCTAAGATACTTTGTACTTACAAAATAATCACAGTTGCTATGACAAGGATAAAAGAAGTAGGAAATAAAAAAAAGTAAGTGTAGGCAATGGAAAAGTTAATGAATGGATAATGACTTTTAAATACCACAAAAAGTAAATATTATATTACTTATGTAAACCGTGCTTAAATTTAATTAGAATTGAGATTGGTGTGAAGTTATAATTTCGATATTTCAACTAATAACTATGTTACAAATTAACATTGATAAAGAGAAATATTTCTTTGGCTACAACATCAATCAAATTTGATTCCAGCGAATTAACATTATACATGAACATATTAGATTTTTTTATTTTTGTTTTGATTTAAAAATAGTTATCTTTTATAACTCATGTAAAATAAAGAGGAATGTGCTTCTTGAATATATATATATATATATATATGGGGTTTGTTAACACGCGTACGTTTGTTTTTCAGTTGGTACGTTTTATCACTGTGTACCGGATTATAGTAGACAAAAATACCCTCATTTATCATGGATTCTAAGTTTTAAGGTAAGGATATTTAAA
>NW_014543834.1:0-1068 GCF_000741045.1 Vigna radiata var. radiata | reverse complement strand
TAGTGTTTAAATTTAGTGAGAACTGAAATTGGTGTGAAATTATAATTCCGATATTTGAGTTGAGCAAACAACTAAGTTACAAATTAAAATTTTATCATGAAATCCAATTCCATTTTGATATCTCAAAACGAGCGTAGTTATGTACTAAAACTATGTTAGGTTTGACAAATAAAAGAAGGAACAGTGCTTGGTTGTGGTTGGTGGTAGCAACCATCAAATTAAGACATGGAACAATTGAAAATATTGGATTATTTTTTCTTTGAAGGGCATTTCTCTCTTCTAGAGGGACTTTTTCTATTTTGGTGTGAGTGTTCTAAGATACCTTTTACCAAGAAAATAATCACATTCACATTTGTTATACGATGATAAGGGTAAAAAAATGACGGAATAAAAGATGTAAGTTTAATAAATGAACTAGCTAATGGATGGATAACGTCTTTAAACTTTACAAGAAGTATATATTGTTTAAATTTTCACTTATAGTGTTTAAATATCAATTACAACTTATGCAAATAGTGTTTATTTTTTATTTTTTGAATTGAAACATGTGTGAAATTAGAATTTTGATATTTTAGCAAATAATTGGGTTACAAATTAACATTTTATCTTGAAATCGAATTCTGTTTTGATATCTAAAAATTAGGGTGCTTATTCCGTAAAGTTGTGTTAGGTTTGAAAAATAAAAAAGAAAAAAATACATTGTGGTGGTTGGTGGCAACCACCATTAAATTAAGAGATGGAGAACATAAAAATGTTGATGTTTTTATTTTTGTTTTGGTTGAAGAATAGTTATTTTTCTAACTTGAAAGAAGAATTTCTGAATATTATTTTACAAAATTAGATTTTCTAAGAATGAGAACGTCCTTCTTGAATATATTTATAGTTGAACTTACCGAAAGTAAATTAAAGGAAAAGTTCTTTTGAATACTTAAAATATCAATGAAGTCTTTTTATTTTTATTTTAGTTTGTATGGTTTGTTTACATTATATCACCAAATAAGTTAAATTGATGATCATATTAAGGTCAATGAAATCTTTGGATTCGTTCATGATTTAGGTCATCCAAGT
>NW_014543833.1:0-6661 GCF_000741045.1 Vigna radiata var. radiata | reverse complement strand
ATATATATATATATATATATATATATATATATAATACAATCTTATATTTTTCAAATAAAAAAAATATGTAAAATTGAAAGTAGACACATATTAACTTTCTTTTAAACAAGTATAAGACTATATTATCATTTAATTTTAAAATATATTTTTAATATTTAAATCTATAGAGAGATATTAATGACATAAAGAAGGAAATGTGTTCATTTTTTCAGAAAAATATAAGTTTGTGTTGTTTTTAATTTTAAAATAGAAATATTATTGCTTAATTTTGAAATACAAATATTTTTTTAGTGCTAATATATAGATCACTTGAGATTTAAAACAGAGAAAAATATTTCTAAAGGGCTTAATAGACCCTCTTCATGTTCTAATATTTATATTGATAAAGAGATGATACAATAAGGAGATGGAAGGTCAAGGAACAGTCCTAAACTACTAGGTACAATGATTATGGATAACCCAACACACTACTCCCTACTTTAGTCCTACTGACTACACTAACATAGGTAGACTTAGTAATTATTCTACCATTAAGCTCATACACACAACTCACACACACTAACTAATAATTCTAACACTCCCCCTCAAGCTGGAGCATACAAATTGTATAAACCAAGCTTGGAAAAGATAAACTCAATTTTGAAACAGATTTTCTTCAAGAGTGGGAGGCAGTGTGTTATCACAAGTCAACGAACAACTATCAGCAGCTTGTGAAACTTCAACTTCAAAAGTGGATGACGGAGAACAGTGGTGGACAATGACAATCTGCAAGGACGAAATCCCTCATCAAGTAAGGATGGGGCTTGCAGTGGCTAAATGCGACAAAACTGTAGGGACTGCCATCTCTGAGACTGATTGGTGATAGGGGCTTTCTAAACATAACACTAAAGGTATACAAGGGACTTGTTACAACGTCACCAGAGACAACACCAAGCGTCTGAATAGTAAATACAATTTTCTTACCCACACTGATGTCCTCATAGTCACTTTTGTGAGCATCGGGAACTTCAAGAGCCTCCACGTCGAATGAATCAATGCGAGGACCAGTGCGGATGAGTCTCTGCTCAAACCAGAACGCAGAAATGAGAGGTCTGACGATGCGGAAGCTTGCGGCGAGAAGACAACAATGGTTGCTACGGAGGGTCAGAATAGAGAGAGAGGAAGGTTCAGCGACACGACCGGTAGCGTAGCGGTGTATTCCAACACCGATAAGGTGACGCGTGACAAACACACACACACACACACTAGATCTGACTGAGAGATGAGGCGTGTGGAGGCGCGTTGAGCGGAGTCTGGCCCTATCTCTGGCAGGGTTGACCGTCGCTCGAGGAGGTGGTCCATATCCACTGGTCACCGGTCGAAACTGCGACGGTGACCGGCGACGAACGGTGGTCAATGACGAACTAATTTGGCGCTCGTGGCGGCGCATGAATGGGAGGTAGCCATTGGAACCTGCGTGGTTAGCCGTCGCTCAAAGAGGCGATCCAGATCCGCTAGTCACTAATCGAAACTGCGACGGTCGCCGGCGGCAGTCGGTCGCCGACGACATACGGAGACGGCGATGGGTAACGGCGGTGCACAACGGAAAACATGAAGGCAGTGGCCTCTTTGGGTACCTCGTTCGAAGAAAAGACTTTTGGTCTCTTTGAGTCTGGGTGCATATGAATGGAAGGCATAATGAAAATGCCAAATAAGAGTGTCATGGCATGAGATGTGATAAATGAGCACATCCTATTGGATGTCTGGGAAAAGAAATGTTTTCTTCAATATGGTGCTACATTTACAACCCAATAGATACCTCGGGAGGTGAAATTTATCCTGACAGTGCAAAAAAGAACTTTGTTCTTCAAGATGGTGCTACATTCACAATCCAAAAGATATCTCAGGTTAAGAAAACAACAAATTTGCTTCACTTACAATTGAGCCAACTCTCAAACCATGCATCGAGGTATGCAGTTGATTAGTTAAAAGAAGCCATACATCATGGTCCAATTCCAGAACCATCCCATGCATGTATGCACCTTTAACTACACCAATATAAGAACCGTATTCACCCTTTCCCTTGATCTCACGCTTAAGCTTGGCATGCATTTCTCCGAGCAAGACCCAACATGCAGAACCGACTCATCTTTAGTCACATGCATCACTCGAGACTCCTCCTTCGTCAGGTAAACTAGCTTCTTTTTCAAACCAAACACCACAACGCGTTCGTCAATTAGCTTGGTTATTGCAGACTGCCAAGATGATGATGATGGCGTAACCGGATACAACTTTGTGAAGAATAAGGCGTAACCGGATACAATTAGTGAAGAAGAAGAAGCGTAACCAGATACAACTGTTTGTGTAACCGGTTACAACTTGTTGGCGTTTTCACGTGCTTCTACCTAACCGGATACTACCTACAAGTGGGAACTATTTCAAATGAAAATAGACATTTTAGACAATATATCGTTCATCCCTCCAAATCTTCGCAAATATGGGAGTGACGCTACAGTACATAAATCTCGCTATTACATTCAAATCGTCGCTCGCAATGCATCGCAAGTGAACACACTTTTTTTTTAATTCATCACTCGCTGCAAACCTTAACCAGTAAATTACCTTCAAGTGAACACAATCTTATTGTTTTTATATTTGTTTTAGTGTGACGTGCTTTTGTCTAAACATTTTGCAAGATTCTCTTAATTTAGAGTTATTATGATATAAAATATATATGGTTAATCATATCATAATTTAATTTAATACCATTATCAGGTGTTGGATTCTCGTTGTTTGGAAATTGGAAGTGATATGTAGATCAAAGCATATCAATGACTCCATAACTATTATTTTTTTCATTTACTGACAGTGATAGCAATGATATATATGAGAGTGATGTTTAGTACAAATCACTTGTTTCACTCTATAGTTGACAGTTATATTATACCTTTCATTTAATAAAATATAGAAAAGTGTAATGATGATTTAATTAAAAACTACAAAAAAATAATTAAATTTAAATTAATAAACAAATCAAAAATTAAAATAAAATACAACAAATAATTAAATAATAATTCATATTTGAAAAGTAAAATATTAATAAATAATTACAGATTCAAAAAATTAACAAACAAATTTAAATTATGAAATTAAAAAAAATTAATTACATTAAAAATAATATTTAAATAAATATCAAATTTTTTTTACCGGTCTTACCCTGCAATTATTAAATGTTATTAGAGTTACTTTTTATAATCATTTGTTTTTAAAATGAGCCATCGTTCTAACCTCTGAATCATACTATAAATAACTCCACACCATTATCATCTTCACTTCACAATACACCTTCTCCCTGCAAAAGTTGCACTCCTTCCTTCATTCTCTTCAATGGCATCAAAGTTGATTTTTACCACTTTCGTTTTACTTATGCTTCTGGGCTTGATTCTTACGAGGGATCCTTCTGGTTTGTCAATGTTCTTTTTTCTTGTACTTTTGTTTTAGGCGAGGGACAAAACAAATGCATGGAGAAATGACTGTTTTATTCGTCTTTGTTGCTATTGCAGGTTGTGGTTCTGAATATGAATGCTTTGGTATTAATGCAGCTGATCTCAGGGACATTCCAAACAGGAAGGTCTGTCACACTTAACATATATAAATGTGGTTCACATTTCAAAGGGTTTTTCTCTTTTAGGCACTTAATTTTATACGACCACAACATATGAGAATGATGTTTTTGGAACATATCTTCTGGAGTGCGAATATGTTGCTCTTTATTTCTGTAACTTTATTTGCGTACGCAGGCGCTGTCTTTTTTGAAGAATAAGAAAACTGCTATAAAAGTTTTGCAATCATCAAGCATCAAGTATGGTGAAAAGCCACTGAGTTGGGAGTTGAGGACGGTTCCTACAGGTCCAAACCCGCTGCATAATAATGTCCCCAATAAACCATCCGCACCTTCTATGCCCTAGATTTTGTTATCAGTTTCAACATTGAAAACAAAAATATTAACGTTTTCTTTTTTATTATTTCTTTGTATTTCTCCTTTTCCTTCATCCCAGCCATCTGCTTTGCCCTAGTTTTTGTTATCAGTGTGAAGATCTCTGAAATAAGTTTATTGGAAATAAAAATATAAACATACATTCATTTTCTTTTCTATTATCTTTGTATTTCTCGTTTTCCTTCATCTCATTTCCAGGTGTATGTTTTCTTTTCCTTCATCTCATTTCTATTATCAGTGCTTTAGTTTTGACTTGTAGTATCATTATATATATATATATATATATATATATATATATATATATATATATATAATTATTTGAAATATAAAGTCTAATATAAAGAAATATTAAAATATGATGTAATAAAATATCAATAAACATATATTTCAAAATTTTGAAGCAAAATTTTTAATAAAGTTTTATGAAAATATAATAATGTTAAAAATATTTAACAAAAATATCAGTATAAATTTATAAAAAAATAAAATTTAGTTTCAATTTAGAAAAGAGTGAAATTGTTTTATTTTAAAAAAAATTAACTCACTTGAATCCAAATACAAATAGTACAACTAAATTGTAATTTTTAACATGTATTAGAGTTTCTGTTTTCTAGGTATTTTTGTAATTTAGGTTCTGGTTTGTTTTTTTAGGGACATTTATGAATCCCGCTACTCTCTTCCTTCCTCATCATAACCCTATATATGGGTTCTTCCTTTTTTTTCTTGTAACATTCTTCATAATATAATAATAGAGTTTTACGAATGGTTAAAGCTTACCTTCTTACCTCTCAATGATTCTCTCTCTTTAATGAGTGCGTCCTCCTTCTTTTTCTTGGGTGCGTTCTTCTTTTCCTTATATCCAAGCGTCAAGTTGGTATATTTTAGCAATGTGTGTGAAGTTTTAGTAGACAAAAGTATCTTATATATAATGGATTTTTAAGTTTTAAGATTAGGGTATTTCAATAATTTTCATTTTCAAAATTAAAAAAAAAAAGAAAAAAAAAACCCGATCCTTACTCACCTCTCTCATTCCTCTCAACCCTTTCTCTTTCATCTCTCTCACTCCAACATTTTTTCTCATTCTCTAAACAAAACAAAACAAAAAAACTGAAACCCTTACTCACCTCTATCATTCCTCTCAACTCTTTCTCTTTCATCTCTCTCACTCTAACCTTTTCTCTCATTCTTAAAACAAAAAAAAAAACCCCAAACCCTTACTCACTTCTCTCATTCCTCTCAACCCTTTCTCTTTCATCTCTCTCACTCTAACACTTTCTCTGTCATCTCTGTTGTAGCCCCAATTGAAAAAATCAGAAACACTTGTCTAATCTTAATCCACCTTCCTCACTTATATAATTTGTTTCTCTCTCATCTTCATACTCTTCCTCACCCATGCACAACCCGCGAAACCGCAATTTGTAGTTCTTACTCTTTTGGTTCATTTGTTTTTCACTTTAATAACAAAATAATTAATGATGTTGATGTTGATTTTTGATTGGAGGATTGTGTTATATATTTTCGTTCTTATTATTATTAAATTTCATTTTTAAATTAGGTCAAGGTAAATAAAACTTTCACAAATCACAAAATTTTCATGCATTACTTGCACATGTACACCACATTTCATTATATTCTTATCATAGTATACACGGAGTCTATTTATTGATGTGTATATATGACTTATTTTTTAATGATAAATATTAAAATTAAAAAAAAAATTGATATAAAGTTTATGCTTAGTTAAACTCACATAGCAAAATCTTCTTCTTATTGGAAGCAGCAAAATATGCCTGCCACTGTTGCCACTCCAGATGAATTATTTTGGTCGGTGTATGAAGAGTGCATTTATGGGTACGATAACTGCGTTGAACGATGTTGGTTTTTTTTTAGCATTTAGTGTGAGTAGTTTACATGAAATTGAAATAAATAATTTCATGTAATACAAAATTAATAATAATAAATAAACATATTAAGATACAATGAATAATCTTATAACACTCATTTTTCTGTAACACTATGTTAGAATCAAAGTACTTCAAAGAACAGTTTATGTATTTGTTGTTTTTTTTAACATTAAACTTGTTTGCATGAACTTATCTATAAACACTTTTTTTAAGGAGAAGAAAATAAGAAAAAGAAAATAAAATAAGTTTCTCTAAGAACTAAAACTAGTTTGTAATAAATTAAAATTTTTTATTTTGTTATTAAAATGAAAAACAAATGAACAAACAGAGCAAGAGCAACAAATTGTGATGTCGCGGGTTGTTGTGTGTGGGTGAGGGAGACTATGGAGATGAGAGAGAAACAAATTGGATAAGTTAGGCAAGTGTTTCTGATTTTTTTCAATTGGGGCTACAATAGGGATGAGAAAGAAAAGGTTGGAGTGAGAGGGATGAAAGAGAAAGGGTTGGGAGGAATGAGAGATGTGAGTAAGGATTTGGGGTTTTTTTTTCTTTAGTTTTGAGGATGAAAATTTTAAAATACCCTTAACCTTAAAACTTAGAATTCATAATATATAAGAATAAATGTGTCTACTACACATTACTAAAATGTACTAACGAAAAAAACAGCACTAACAAATCTCATAAATATATATATATATATATATATATATATATATATAATACAATCTTATATTTTTCAAATAAAAAAAATATGTAAAATTGAAAGTAGACACATATTAAC
>NW_014543832.1:4701-6417 GCF_000741045.1 Vigna radiata var. radiata | reverse complement strand
CTTAGAATCTATTAATTATGGTCAAATGCATTGGATTGGTTGGTTTTATTTGATAACTATTTTAATTTATTTAATAGGTTGTCTTGATATTAATTTATGTAGTGTATAATTAGAAATATCCTATTAATGGTTATATCTAATATATATCACATATCTTCATTATGTTTTATTATAAATAGAATTTAAGCGTGTAGATAATTAACTGAATCCAAAAATTATCTTTCTACTATTTGAAATCTTATGGTTATTTGAAATTATCTTTGTACTATTTGAAATCCAAAAATTAACTAATATAACATTTAAAGTTTCATTCTTTTATAATATATTTTCCGAGTATTCAACCTTTACTTTCACGATATTATAAAACTTTACATAATTAAAATTAAAATATATTTGTACAAAAACTTTCCAACTAAGACAATGTTACTCCCTAGAGTGAGTTTATGGTCAGATTTTGGTATTGATTTGAGAATTCTTTCCTCAAAATGTCTACACTACAAAAATAACCTACTTTATTATATGTTTGCTTCTGGGGTTTAAAAACCCGTAGTACTTTTGGCGGTTGTAGTTGAAAACCGTAGTTAGATTTTGTATTTTATTTTTTAATAATTTTTTTTGACAGTTTTAAAGCAATCCTAATTTTCATCTTACCGCGTCTCAAGTTTTCGTTCGCAACTCAAGTCTTTGTTCGTCATTTTTTCTTTACAAAGTTCGCCTCGACTTCTCCTTTTTCTCTATTGGAATTATTTTATTCTCTGTTCATATATGTGCATTTATGNTCATATATTTTTATACTTATTCCTTTTTATATTGCTCTGAACAATTATATATATCAATTGTACTTTCTCCTTATCATCAAATAAGAAATACAATATTTCATCCTTTCTTTTCTGATAACATGGTATCAGAAGAAAATTAATTCTTGATCACGTTCTTCCGCAACCAATTCTCTTACTACCAAAATCTTCATCTTCTACCTCTCGTTCTTGGCTTTCCTACAATTTCTTCTCCTTCAATGGCTTCGGCAGTTGTTTCTTTTTCTAATAATTCTTAGGCGCAGTCACATTCCTCAACTTTGGGACTTTCTCAAGAGCAAATTCAAGGTCTATTGACACTTCTTCCTCAATCTAATCCCACAGTCACACATTCTACTGGTCTAGTGAGTTCTGATAATGTCTTGTTTGTTCCTAATTTTTTCAGTCAATCTTATTTCGGTCACAAGTTAACTAAATCCCTATCTTGTAAAATTATCATTTCTGAATTTTCATGTGAAATACAGGACAAGTCAACTCTACAGATGATTGGGAAAGATGAAGAAAGAGATGACTTGTATGTCATATGATAGTTCCTGCATCCACACCCCTTGCTTCACCAACTGCTATTTCTCCTGAGAATTCTATTGCTTGTTCTACAATAAGACCTGACTCTACANATATTTGGCACTCTAGACTAGGGCATCCTTCTTCTTCATGTTATACCAAATTACGCACAATGTATNCCACTTTACCTGATAAAAAATCCACTCCTTGTGATATTTGTCACTATTCTTAGCAAAGAAAATTGCCTTTTCAATTAAGTACTACNGTTTCAAAAGCTCCTTTTGATTTAATTCATGTTGATATTTGGGGGCCATATTGTACTTCTTATGTTGATGGTTTCAAATATTTCTTAACTGTAGTGGATGATATGTTTAGATTCACATGGATTAAATTGATG
>NW_014543832.1:0-1176 GCF_000741045.1 Vigna radiata var. radiata | reverse complement strand
AGATGTGCAAGCCTATAGAAGACTTCTTGGCAGGTTATTATATCTAACCAACACAAGACCAGATTTATGTTTTGCTGTTAGTACTCTCAGTCAAATTCTTTCCAATGGTTTGGAAGATCACTATGCACCAACAATAAGGATCCTGAGATATATCACGAAAAATCCAGGACAAGGATTATTCTTTCCCTCCAACACAGAACATTCTCTCAAGGCTTTTAGTGATTCTGATTGGGCTGCTTGCCTTGATATTAGAAGGTCTGTGATTGGTGTTAATGTGTTCTATGGTGCATCCTTAGTCATCTGGAAATCCAAGAAGCAAGATACTATATTTAGATCATCAACTGAAGCAAAATATAGAGCCTTAGCTTCCACAACATGTGAAATTCAATGGCTTTTGTATTTGCTCCATGATTTGAAACAACCTCTACCACAACTAGATCCTCTGTTTTGTGACAATCAATTTGCTATACAAATTGCACAGAATCGAGCCATGCATGAGAGGACAAAGCACATTTAAATTTAATATCATCTCATAAGGGATAAAGTTCAAGCTGGTGTAATTAAGCTCCTGCCTATTTCTACTTCATCACAATTTGCAAACATTCATACTAAAGCTTTGCATCCAGCACAATTTCAATCTTTGTTGTCCAAGCTGAGCATTAAGGATATATATGCTGCAGCTTGATGGGGATATTGAAATTATTTTATTCTCTGTTCATATCTGTGCATTTATGTTCATATATTTTTATCCTTATATTCCTTTTTTATATTGCTCTAAACAATTATATATATCAATTGTACTTGCTCCTTATCATTAAATAAGAAATACAATATGTCATCCTTTCTTTTCTCATAACATTCTCTTCGCAGGCTTCGCACCTTGTCTTTTTCAACCTTCTCATCTTGATTTTTCCATCTTTACAGTCTTCCCTTCCGTTTCCTTTGTTTTACTTCGCAATCCCTAATTTCGATTTTGTTTCCTCCGCTCTATCCTTTTCAATCTTCTATTTGTTTCTATTTCAGTCACCATTTTCATTTCCATAAATCATTACATGTCTCTTTTTGTGCATTATTGTGAACCGAAGCAACCGGTAGTTGAAGCAGCCCATTTGTCTGGCTTTGCGAGTTTTCTAGAGTGGTGCCCCATGAATGGTAGTTCATTTTAATTTGTCTATT
>NW_014543831.1:2838-5860 GCF_000741045.1 Vigna radiata var. radiata | reverse complement strand
CTGAACAAATCTAAAAATTTGTCAGTGGGAAAGTGCTTTTAAGCATATGAACAAACCTGTAGAAGATTAAACAGACTTGACTGCTGCTTCTCAATTNTTAAGTAGCAATGAAATACACTTGAACGANCAAGAAATACCTTCATTCTTCTTGTCATCTTCATCTNTGAGGAATGCTTTTGAATCACCAATAGCTGAAAATTTTGTTTGATTAAAATGGTTCAGCAGTGTTGAAAATTCCATTCATTTATATAGTGTATTAAAATCTACAGATATATGTTACCATTCAAATAGGTCAATGCATCTATGCAGAGAAGNTTGAAAAGAAGAATAAACCCCATTCAAATCCCTAATCCCCAAATCGCATTACCAACAACCCCAAACATGCGCCAACAATCTCGAAGTCACTGAAGAGTGAAAGCCCCTTGCGTCATGGAGACGCTTTGCCGCGACCATGATGCCTCCAAGAGGTAGGTCGCGCTTGCTGTCGAAATCGTTTCCCCTCCATGGGTGAACGAACTAGGAACAAGGAAGGAAATGACGTCTCATTGCTCAACGACGAGCCTCCACCTGAAATGTCGTCGTCGCCTCCCCGTGCCACCAGCGTTCGCGGATTCGAACCAGGACGAAGGAGAAGAAGAAGAAAACCCATGGACACCAGAGGCTAGCTCTGTCTGCGAGAGAGACATAGAGGGGAAAAAAACTTGTGATTAGGTTGGGGCTCTGTCCATGAAGTGACAAAAATTTGGAGAAAAAAAAAGTTAAGTGATGAGGGAATTATGACAGGTTTTTAAAACTCAGTTATAATATGATTTTAAAAGTAATTTCGAATTTACTATTACAAATAATATAAAGTCTATTATAACAGATTTATCTAGATACGTCGTAATATCTTCTAAACTTAATTTTAATTTTGCCACCGGTTAATATATTATAACTGATATCTAAAACTATGTCATAATATCTATTATTTTTATTATTTTTATTATGAAAGTACCATTAATCAACCTATTATGATAGGTAGATTTTATCCGTTATAATATACCGTCATAAAAGTCTCTTTTTCCACTAGTGTATACTAAACTATAAACTATGACTTCTTAAACATAAACTCTCATACATTAATATATGTCAACTCATTATTATTGATGTTCATAATAAATTGTATAAATGAAATATGAATTTATATATTTAATAAAATGAAATTGGATCTTATGCTAAGCATGTCAAATTAGGTTCGTTTAACTATATGTTAAGTTTATTAAGATTTATATTTAAAGTTTACAAACATATATCACTCCTTTTTATTGGTGTATTTTGTCCATATCTTCTTGTGGTATGAGTGAAAGATGAACATGTGTATTAAAAGTTGTTTAGGAAAGTGTCGGAATTTTTTTTCTAAAATGTTGATTTATGTAGTTTTAATATTTTGGAAAATATTAAATATATAGTTCTCTGTTCTTATGCATAACTATTACATATTATATAATATGTCAAAGGAAGAAAATAACATTATTGTCATCCTTTATTAACTTTTTCTCTAATATAATGAAGGTCAATCTCAAAATGCTTAGTTTTTTCATTATGAGAAGGATCAATAATAATATGATAATGGCTTTATTGTCAATTAGAAAAGAAAAACAAATATGAAAATTAGAAAGCGAATTACGAACCCAAGTAAGTTCAGTGGTAACAATAATAAGGGATCTATTTTCAGCTTCAGTAGAATATTTGTTTGCTTCTTTGCTTTCCAAGAGATTAAGGAGTTGGCTAAAAAAATATAAAAGTTAGTATTAAACCTTCTACTATCAAGACAATAACCCCATCAAGCATGTAAATTTACAATTAGAATCAGCTTTAAATAAAATAATTCGTCCCACAATGTGTTTTAAATATCTAAAAAAATGAGAAACATCCATATGTTCAGTATAAGGAAGTAACAAACTGGATGAGCTTGTGAACAGTATAACAAAAATAAAGTTTAGGATGGTTAAATAAAGTAACTACCTATTAAACGTCTATAGACATTGGGGATTAGGGAGAGAGGTATCCAAAAGTGGAGTGAAGCTTAAGCTTGGGAATAATAGGAATAGAAGAAAGTTTACAACCCAACATACAACAATTTGAGAATGGAACATAGTGACATTGAGAAAATGTTAGAAAATAAATCATATCCCGAGATTATTGAGAGAATATATTGTTATTATTATAGGTGATTTGCAGTAATAATGTTATATTATTATAGAATAATTACAGTAATAATGTTACATTATTATAAAATATGTTTAGGGATAAAATAACAGAATTATAGATTCTTTCTCTTGGATATATTTATCATATTTTATTCAAAATTAATAAGACAGTTTTATTCCTATTTTCTTTTTTACAGAAAAGAAACCAAGAAAAAACTTCGGATCTCCAAGATATTTTAGTTTGAAATCATGTTGAAGAAGATTTTTAATAGTGGTGGTGGTGGTTTGGCTAAGACTAGTAAAAACAATATCATCAATATAAAGAAGAATGGCTATGGAAATAGAATTAGTGTCTTTGGTAAAAAGAGAGTAATGATACTTAGATTGAGTAAAACCTTTTTTGTTAAACCAACGTTTAGATACTTGTTTGAGATCATATATAAATTTGAGACTGTAATGTAAAGTAAAGGTTAAATAGAATCATGAGAATACTGGTGATTATAATTGGGGAATAATCATAAACATTTTTTCATTAAGATTGCCTTTAAGAAAATCGTTATTAATGTCAAGTTGCGTAGGGTGTCATTGTTCTGTCTAATAGGAATAATATAAAAAAATGGGATAGCACGACTTTGAATAAATTGAAAGTAATAATGTATAAAATATTAAAAATAAAAGTTAAATGGAAATAAAAAAAAGTTAATTTTATTTACTTTATACATTAAATAAATAAAAGTTAAATATATTTTTAATTTCTAAACTATAATGTAAAATTAAAATTAGTCTTTCTTCAAACTTTCATTTTGTTTAATCATCTAACTTTAGATAATTAA
>NW_014543831.1:0-2393 GCF_000741045.1 Vigna radiata var. radiata | reverse complement strand
CTCACTATTTAACTTAAACTAAATGTAGGTGAGTAAGTGAAAGGAGGCCACCATTTAAATATTAAATTTGTTTCTATGTAAATCTATTTTATGCTTTTGTTTTTCTCTATAAGTTCATGTTAGGTGTCACTATTATAACATGAAGATTTTATTAAAAACATGAAAAAGAACACAAAAACATGAAAACCACACCAAATCGAAAAAAAATCAATGATGAAAAAAACTAAGTAAATAGATAGATTAAAAGAGTAAACCAATGCAATACTGGTAAAAAAGTTAAAGGTCAATAATTAATTTCTTAGCATATTAAACATTCAAAAAAGGTCTTTAAAACTTACTATAACTTTTTAGAAATCTTTACTTTGGAAGATATATTATTAACTTTCTTATGTGTACCCTTACGAGACTTCCTTGTAGTTTGAATTGTCTCATCCTCCTCCTTAGAATCCCCCCTCATTAAGCATATTAGCCCATTTAGAGACTATTTTGAATTTCTCCATAAAACAAATTTTCTTATACATCAAAAAATTAAGAGCTACCTTATGACTACAATGAGGTCAATCTAAATGTTGTGAACCCTGCAAATTATTGATAATAAGAATAATATCCTCCAAGAAAGACATATCAGCTAAGGAATCAGAATCCTCTAACACACTATCATCACCATTAGAAGCACCTAAATTCTTAATAATAGGATATTGATGAGTGTATATTTATGTTCATATTTTTGCTTTAAAATTAAAATTTTTGATAGAATATTTGTGCTTAAATAATTGATTTGTAGAGGATTTGTGATTATTGGATTTAGCGTGTTTGGAAATAAAAAGGGCTTAAAAAGTGATTTTAATTGCATAAATTATTCTTGGATGTTCTAATATTTATTTGTGAAGCTGAAGTTAGAGTTTTAATGGTCCAAATTGCAATTTAAAGCCCAAAATCAAGGTTTTAATTGGAAAATAATGTCCAAATGGATCAAACAGACAGTCTTTACCCTTGCACCCCCAAAGTTCCCTACATACACCCCTCTCTTCTAAACCAGGCCAATGCTAAACCCAAACACTGAGCCTTTTCACCTACACCCCTAGATTTTCCTATCCACACCCCTCCTAACTATAAACCACCAGATTACGCCATGTGGCAATCCACCACTAATAGATCCAACCACCCAGATAAGTCCATGTCATCCATCCTTACACTAATCAGTGAGCTAATCAGGTGTTGCCACCTCAGCTCCCTGCCACGTCATCATTTCCTTCAACCCTTCTCCAGAAACCCTAATCCTCTTCCACAGCCGCCGCCGTCAGCCTCAAGCGTCCTCGCCGGTATCCACCACGCTAGTTCGCCTTCATCGTCAGCCACCACCTGCACAACCCAACAAACCACAAACAGATCCGCCTGCATCACCGGCCACCACGCTTCTCGCGTTCCACCATCAACATTGTGTAATCGTTGTCGCTGTTGAAACCTTAATCGCACCACCATGGTCACGCCGTCACCACCATTGCGAAACTAGTACCACCACAGAAACATCAGTCTTGCATCGCCACTGAACCACGTTCTTCACACGGCCACCACCTGCAATCCATAAAACCCAAAGTCGCGACCTGAAATCTCCTCCCTCGCAGCATCTTCGTCTTCACGGAGAACCCAGAATCGCACCACCAAGATCTTGCCTCGATCACCATCGCGTCTCCACCTACAACCAGAAACAACTACATCAGGTTAATCTTCTCGCACCACCACAATCAAACCTGCAATATCAAAGCCCAGAACCAAATTCAAGAACCGTGGAGATCTCTCTCGCGTTCTCGCCAACGAAAGGGGCAGAACCAATTTCGCACACGCAGGGGCAAACTCTTTTTCCCAATCTGAACCCTAATTTTGGGTGGGAAGGGAGCGGACATGTGGCGGGCTCGCATTGGACTATTCATACTGGTCAAAGTTGGTCAATTCTCTTTGAATATGGTCAAGGTTGGTCAACTGAGGGACTCTTTTGCAATTCTGAAGAATTCTTAGGGGTTAAAGTGCAGATAGTGGAAATTTTGGAGCATTTGTGCAATTTTGGAAATTCAAAAAAGCTTAAAGATAAAATTTAGTTATTGAATTAATTCAATTTGGGAATATCAACAGAAAATATCTTTCAAATAATATTATAATTATCTAAATCTTTTAGTTATTTGGAAGATATAAGATAAAAGATTTTATCAACTGAATATTCAAATTCCAAGCCTAATCAAATCTATATAAAGAGACCCAGGGAAGGCAGAAAAGGGGGAGCTTCAATCATTCATCCACCACTGCTTTCATTTTTCTTTCATTATGTGTTTCTAAGCTCCTAGGGCTATTCTGCTGTAATTTCATTATGGATTCTGAGGTTAAGTGAATTAATGCAA
>NW_014543830.1:6279-7436 GCF_000741045.1 Vigna radiata var. radiata | reverse complement strand
AGAACTCCCCAACAGAATGGTGTTGTTGAAAGGAAAAATAGATCATTAGAAGAATTAGCTAGAACTCTTATGAATGAATCTAATGTGCCAAAATATTTTTGGGCTGATGCAGTAAGTACTGCTTGTTATGTGTTAAATAGGATGCTCATTAGACCAATTCTAAAATTAACTCCATATGAATTGTTGAATGGTAGAAAACCAAATATATCACATTTGAAAATTTTTGGATGCAAATGCTTTGTCTTAAATAATGGAAAACATAATCTTGGAAAGTTTGATGCAAAATCTGATGAAGCAATTTTTCTAGGATATTCTTTAACTAGTAAAGCTTATAGGGTGTTCAATAGAAGAACACTAATAATTGAAGAATCTAAGCATGTTGTCTTTGATGAGATTGTAGACCTTGAGGAAAATCCTCTTGAGTCAAATAAACCCATTGCAGGTGATGAGGATTACTTAAGAGAAGCTCTTGAAGAGATGTATCTAAATGAGAATTATCCTCCGGAGCTTCAAGAAACTCCCCAAGTTGTTGACTCCAAAAACTATCAACAACCAAGAGGACTATCTTTGGACAACATCATAGGAGATATATCAAAAGGGGTAACCACTAGACATAATTTAAATAATTTTTGTCTAACGGTTGCTTTTGTGTCTCAGATAGAACCTAAGAATATAAAGGAAGCTCTTCAAGATGACAAGTGGTGCATTGCTATGCAAGAAGAGCTAAATCAATTTGAAAGGAATGAAGTTTGGGAACTTATTCCAAAACAAGATGAATTCCAAGTTATAGGAACCAAATGGGTATTCAGGAACAAGCTTGATGAGGATGGAAACATCACAAAGAATAAAGCAAGGCTAGTTGCTAAAGGCTACTATCAAGAGGAAGGTATAGATTATGATGAAACTTATGCACCAGTAGCCAGGTTATAAGCAATTAGATTGTTACTTACATATGCATCTTTGATGAAATTTAAACTGTATCAAATGGATGTTAAAAGTGCATTTTTAAATGGCTTTATAAAAGAAGAAGTGTATGTTAGTCAACCTCCTGGATTTGAAGATTTTAAATTTCCTAATCCTGTTTACAAGTTGAAAAAGGCCCTTTATGGTCTTAAACAGGCACCTAGGTCTTGGTATGAAAGACTTAGTACCTTTTT
>NW_014543830.1:0-2099 GCF_000741045.1 Vigna radiata var. radiata | reverse complement strand
AACACATTTTGATTGTGCAAGTTTATGTAGATGATATTATTTTTGGTTCAACTGATGACTCTTTGTGTGAAGAGTTTGCAAAAATAATGCAAGGAGAATTTGAGATGTCTATGATGGGTGAATTAAATTTTTTCTTAGGACTACAAATAAAACAAATGAATGGTGGAACATTCATATCTCAAACTAAATATTGTAGAGAAATACTTAGGAAATTTGGAAGGGATAGCTGCAAGGAAGCTAGTACACCCATGGGTACCTCATGTTATTTAGATAAGGATGAAACCGGAAAGAGAGTGAATGAAACCATGTTTAGAGGCATGATAGGATCTTTGCTATACTTAACTGCTAGTAGACCAGATATTATGCAGAGTGTTTGTTTATGTGCTAGTTACCAAGCCAATCCTAAAGATTCACATTTGACTGTAGTTAAGAGAATCCTAAAATATCTTAAAGGAACTACTTCATTTGGACTTTGGTATCCCTCTGATGCTTCACCTAGTTTAATAGGATACTCTGATGCAGATTATGGTGGCTGTAAAATTGATAGAAAAAGTACCAATGGAACCTGTCATTTCTTGGGATGTTCTTTAGTGTCATGGCATTCAAAGAAACAAGCATGTGTAGCTTTGTCTACCACTGAAGCTGAATATATTGCAGCTGGAAACTGTTGTGCCCAAATTTTGTGGATGAAACAACAACTGGAAGACTTTGACATCTTCCTTGAAAATATTCCTCTAAAATGTGATAATACCAGTGCGATAAATTTGACCAAGAACCCCATAATGCATTCAAGAACTAAACACATATAAATTAGACACCATTTCTTAAGAGATCATATTCAAAAAGGGGACTGTCAAATTGAATATGTTGATACCTTGCACCAATTAGCTGATATTTTCACCAAGGCTCTACCTAAAGATAGATTCTTTGAGCTTAGAAGAGAGTTAGGAGTGTTAGACATGTCTTAGAGTCAAAGTCTATGCAAATTTTTGCATTTTTCGTAAACTTAACACTTCATAATCGATTATCACTAGGTTATAATCGATTATTCATGCATAAACTTCAATTCTGGAAAATTTTGAGCANATAATCGATTATCATCAGGCATAATCGATTATCATGTAATTCTGGGCAGTGATTATTGAGCTGATAATCGATTATCATGAGCCATAATCGATTATCGCGCTAACAGGGTCAAAAATAGAGTCGTTGGAGCGTCCCATAACGGCTATAAACGGCTAGTTTTTCCATTTTTCTTATAAATAGCCCCCCATAATCGATTATTAGACACTCCTTTGCAACCAAATACTGCTCAACTCAAGTCCAGAGCTCAAAATCTCTTCATTTCTCTTCCACTTCGTAAACTTTCATTTTCCCAAATCTTCATCCATGGCTGAATCAAGAAGGCATCGTCGCAAGACAGCTGTAGCCTCTTCCTCTTCTCAACCACATCGCGCAAACATAGATGGATGGATTTCAGATCAAGGGAAACATGCAGACTTTGTTAACTCTTGGCAAGAAAGGAAAATCATGGCGGTAAAGTTTATTCGTCTTGATTTTTTTCGCTTTTATGGGTTTCAATTTCCAAACACTTTTGCTGAGCAGGGGTTAACGCATTTGGTAGAACAAAAAGGATGCATTTATCCCGATCTCATAAGAGTCTTCTACTTCAACTTGCGCTATCGGGATGGGATAATATCTACTAAGGTCAAGGGCGTACGCATCATTTTAGATGATGACTTTTGGACAAATGTTGCTCAACTCCCTATCTGGGATGATGCTATCAAAGTCCATTTAGGACTTGAAGATTTTAACAGGATGCTGACTTTCCAATCCTTTCTGCGTCATCCTGAACGACAAACAAATAGAAGGCAATTACTAGTTGGAGGTTTCAAGGTTGAAGAAAGGANGATCCACTACTTGATTGTTTGGATTCTATGTCCTAGAGCAACCAACCATGCTCAATGCTCTGAGCAGGATTTACTTCTTTTGTATGGGATTCTAAATCACATACACATCGACTGGCCTGCTCTCATTGCTGACACAATGGTAAAAGCAAAGAAATCCCACTCATATCAATTTCCTTATGCTCTTCTTAT
>NW_014543829.1:0-6741 GCF_000741045.1 Vigna radiata var. radiata | reverse complement strand
ATATATATATATATATATATATATGAATCTTAAAAACATTTTTAGAATATTAAAAATAATGTATTTTAAATACATAGTAGAAAAAAAAAAACTTTAACAGAAAAACTTATATCGCTCGGACTCACCATTTCTTTAGGCGGAGAAGCAGCCCCTTACAGAGGATAAACACGGTTGCGCCTTAAAGTTTCAGTCACTTAAAAACTTCAAACTTTCAATAAAAATTATTAATTTTTAGTTTATTAAAGATGTCAGCTCTTCCTGTATACTTATTTTATAGTTACAAATTACAAGGACTTCAATATAACCAAATAATTTAATATTTACTACAAGTATTAAATATGTTTAATTTCAATTATTTATAAAAGTAAAATTTGGTGAATGAGATAACGAATTCCACATACGATGGAGTTTACGGAGAATGAAGTATCCAGCATAGGAATAAAAATAACGATATTTTGATAACTTTTAACAATTTTTTAACAATAAAACATAAAATTTATTGATGTATTTGAATTTATATTTAAAATATATTTAAAACAGATTAAAGAGAAATTCATCGTAAAAAGTTTTAAAAAATAATGGTTAAAAGAATTTTTCCTACGGAGAAGTGTAGGGTTTGAATTCCTTAGGTCGGTGGGTGGGCCCCTGTTGTTGAAGCTTTTAAAAGCTGATTTAATAATTCAGTGCAATATAAACGCAGACACAAATTCTTATGCATAAAATATTGCAGACTATGAGATCCAAAGAACCTGAGCCCGCGTGCGGTGTTTTATTCTTCTAACTCAACCATAATTATTATTTCTATGAAACCTTGAGAGACTAAAACCCGAAAAGAAATGGTAAAACAATTTTTTTAAGGATATATTACAAAAGTAACATGACCTTAAAATTTACTAATAGTAGAGCTGTTGTCTTGTCCGTTTACTTTTGTAGTCACGATCGCTTGGTGGTGGGTGGAGGTTGAGGTTTACATCTCTCTCGCCGTTTTATCGCCACCTTTTATGAACTCAAAGCTTTTCCGGTAATCTAGATAAGGAGATAGATACTCTCGACAATGATGTTTTTTTCTTTTACTTTGATTTCCACCATTCTTCATTTACTTCTTATGCTTTTTCTTTCTATTTAACCCTACATCGTCTCCATTTCACATTCTTCAACCTTTCTCTTACCTTTCCTTCTCTTTTTCAGTGATTCTCGGGATCTCATCTCTCTCCTTTTTAACCCAACAACACTCAGATACTTCTCTCTACCAACCTAGCTTCTTTTCTTGTCCTCGTTTGCTCTTATTCGTTGGATTTCACGATATTTCTTGTAAAGTTTGTCCATCCAAGGCACCCAACAATCTAGCATACATTGAATACGTGCTGCAAAAGAGGTTGGTTTCATCAGATCTGCACAAGTTTCTACCTTGTGTTTTTCACTTCCAACAGAGTACTATATCAAGGTTTTTCTTTCGCAGTGCTTGTTCTTAAAATGATTCATGTTTTAACATAGTTTATTTCAACATGGGAATTTATTAAGCGCGTGCAAATACGGTGGAATTGATTTTATTGATTCAAGTCAACAATAAAATTCCAAAAAATAAAGACAACATAAAGACAGAAGATATATAGTCAAATGCTAAATGTCACTTCATTTGCATTAGTTAAATTCTTGACACATGACTCTGATCTTGTGAGTTTTTGTTGGAGTTTATTTATATTCCATCAACACCAACTTCTTTATGAAGCTTTTCACATCACTTTTTCTGATTTTCTTCCTTTTAAACGGGTTTACATTTTTACTCACCTACAATTCCTTTGTATTTCTAACCTCTAATTCAGACTACACTTTTTTCCTTCGTGTAATGATATTTTGACCCAAAACGCTTTGTTTCAAAAATCAGCTTCTGAGTTACTCTTCGTTCTGTATTCGTGTTGTAAATTAAAGCCATTTTAAAGAACGGACTAAGAAGTGCTCAACTACTTTATGAATTAATGGAAAACTGTTTTGATGATATATACCATTCATGCCTCATCTGCATCATTGCATTGTGCAAAAGTGCGCCTTGATTATTTTCTCTATTAAGTGTTGCAACTCATTTCAGTTTGTCTTTTTACAAAAAAGAGTGATCATGTTTCCAGATAAAATTATCAGCGTGTTTATATAAACTTGTACTTTTATCATCTGTATTTTTGTTTTTCTGTTACCTTTGTATCATAGTATTGTATTTATTTATTATAACAACTGGATATTCATAATAGGCAGTTTATTCACCTTGTCAGTATTGTATATATTCTTAATTTAGTGCAAATTAGTAAGTATTGTTAATACGGCGAATAAACATTTTAATGAAGGTCTAACTGGGAGAGGGAAAGGTTGCTGAAATCTTTTCTTTACTTCCAGTAAACCTAGATTTCTAAACTTCAGCTGATGTTGCAGAATGATTTACAATTGCAGTAACTGATGAAACGTATTTATTTGTTAGCACGTAGCAAAATTGCTCATAATAGGTAAAATAAAAACTTATCTTTTAATAAACTAAAAATTTACATAAAATTTTAAAGAATAAAGTTCACAAAAATCTTGCGTTGACTTAAACATTAGTTATAAGTTTGTAGAGACTTTTTATTATGGTATTTGTATAAGGGCACGTCGGAGAAAAATGCAGACTTCTAGTTTTATTACGAAATGTTGAACAATTTATAAAATATAAACTATTAATATATATTTGAGACCTTTTTTACAAGAACAAAAGATGCTAAATTTTAGTATCTTTTACAAAGAAGGGTGACCCTTTTTAATTTTTGAGCTTTCCTCCCTCAAATGCAGATCAACAGCTGATATGAACACGTTTTCACACGTTCCTCCTGGATTTCGTTTCCATCCCACAGATGAAGAACTTGTTCATCACTACCTTAAGAAAAAAGTAGCTTCTAAAAGGATTGACCCAGAAGTGATAAAAGACATTGATCTCTATAAAATCGAGCCATGGGATCTTCAAGGTATGTGATAAACCTTCTCATTCGGCTCCAATTAGTATATAAACCACTCAGTGATAACTTGGTGTTTTTCTGTGTGATAGAATTATGCAAGATTGGAAGTGATGAACAAGATGAATGGTATTTTTTTAGTCATAAGGATAAGAAATACCCAACAGGAACTCGTACTAATAGAGCTACAAAAGCAGGATTCTGGAAAGCTACAGGAAGAGACAAGGCAATTTACTGTAAACATTGTCTTACTGGAATGAGAAAGACTCTTGTCTTTTACAAAGGAAGAGCACCCAATGGACAAAAATCTGACTGGATCATGCATGAGTATCGGCTACAAACTATTGAAAATGGAACTCCTCAGGTAATTAATCAATTACTTCTTTCTTACTATAATTTCCCTTCTTTATTCATAACAATTTCTCTCTTCATCTCTGATTAAAAATGAGATTGAAATGAAATAACCAGATTGTATAGTGTTCTTAATTTCTGTAACTGGTTTCCAGGAAGAAGGGTGGGTTGTATGTAGAGTGTTCAAAAAACGAATGACAACAGTGAGGAAAATGGGTGATTACGTGTCGCCATGTTGGTATAATGACCAAGTCTCGTTCATGCAAGAACTGGAATCTGCAATGCCAATTTTTAACCCTAATGCACCAAATCGTAACCCCTACCCCAGCAAGAAGGAGTTGGAATTGCAATTCAATACTCCTCGTGACGCTTTCCTCCAACTTCCACAACTTCAAAGTCCCGTGATTCTTCAATCTGCGGCTAGTTTGAGTTTTAGCCCAGTTGTCTCTTACGGCTATGGTAGCAAGAACAATGGAAACGCTTTGCAGTCTTCAACACTCACTCAAGAACATCGACAGTTTCATTATGCTAGTAATGGTCGACCTATGGACCATTCTATGGATTGGCGAGTACTTGACCAGTTTGTGGGTAATCAGCTGAGTCACGATGAACATTTTTCCAATGTGGCTCACCAGATGAAGTTGCCGGCAGACGGATCTACAAAAAGTGCTTCAACTTCCATCTCCGGTTCCCAGATTGACCTCTGGAAATGAAAAATTACAGCTAGATAGCACTCTCGATAATGACAAAACAAAAATTCTGTACATAACAAACCCTAAAATATTCTTAGCAGTTGAAGCTGTGCATGGTGATAACAGTGTGTCAACTATAATAATCCTGATTTGTATGGTGCAAGAAAAACCTAGAGCATATGTTCGAGTTGAACAGTGCAAGATTTGATGTAATGAGGTCAGTGAATGTTAGAGATTTAATCATTAATTGAATTTGCATGTAATACAAATATATTAAGGTTATATATACTGACAGGAACATGTTCCAGATTGATTGTATTTTAAACTCATTTCATTGATTCTGTCTATAGCAGCTAGGAAGGGTAATATAAATTTGAACTTGCTTAAGAATCTAAGCATATGTACTTGAACAACAGAATATTTGTACAATTTTTCTCTCCACTATTTATTAGTCATTATTTTGTATTTTTACTGTACATTGAATATCTAATGTAACACAGATCTTCCTCTTTTTCTTCCATGCAAGTGTATAAAGGGAGGTTGAAAACATAAATTTAAGAGGCCATTTGCTTTAAAAATTGTCTTTTGATTATAGGAAGGAAAGAAATGAATAGACTTAAAATAAAGTAAAAATTATGTAATGAAAATGAAAAGTATAATAACAAAATAAATAATGCTAAATTAGGCGTTATCACCATTTACTTGAAAATGCATTAGATAAAAAAACTAACGCAATTTTTCACATTCTCATCTCATTATATATGGTACTAGCAATTTTATTAACTTTTGTAATAATTAAATTGAAAATCGCATTAGTAATGCTTTTTTATACATTAATATAACTGTTTAACATCTACATTACATATAAATGTTAGATGCGTTTGCTTTCAACAGGTTTGGCGAGGAAAATGCTCTTCCTTTAAAAACAAAATTTGGAAAAAGGTGACAGTGAGATACTCTTAACCTTCAAATAGTACTTTTAAAATTTTTTTAGTAAAAGCCAAAGCCGAAAGAGTTAGCCAGGTTAGAGAGGGAAAGTGAAAAATGGAGATATAGGGAGAAATAGGAGCAGAGAAAGTCATTTCTTATTTTGAGTTGAGAGAATCAGTGATAAAATATTCTGCACATACAAATCACCAGAAAGTAATACGCATTTTCGAATTTAAAAACATAAACTAAAGAAGAAAAACAGATAATTTTGAGAGTAGAAAATTACTTAATCTCTTTGAATTGACGTCTATATACCAAAGGGTGCAATGCATGCAACCTGGAATGAACTCACTTGGCAAATAATCTGCAGTATTGAAAGCAACGCAGAAGTATAGATTAACTAAAAGATATATAGACCACACACAAAGTGTTGATCACTAATTCAAATTAGTTAGAATATGGTTTCATTATACTAAGAACTTGTCGGTATATTGTTTATTTAAATATATAGAAATATATACCTGTTTTTTTATTTCCCTATTCAGTAGGAAATGGCCTACTGCAAATAATGCCTAGTGTTTTACATAGATGGATTCATATTCGATAAATACAAAGTCTACCTCATATATACCGAATAGTGTTATTTAGTACGGTCATGCATGAGAGATGCTTTTTCTTATCAAAGTAATTCAATAATTAAGAAAGTTCAAAGTTCCCACATCATTCAGAACGCGTACCTGTGCGTGAAACTTGGCTTCTCTCAGTGAAAGATTTCTATATTTACCAGAGGCGTTTTCTGGTGGATCACAAGTTGCTGGGGCTACCTAAGAGAGTCTAGGCAGAACCGTGCGTTCGAAAGTGCAAACAAACTGAAGTGTGCTTTCAAAAGTAAATGGCTTATATGAAGGAAATTAATTTAAAGCACGTAATCATGCATGGTTTTCAAAGGGAAGAAGTAGCAGTTATTTGTGAAGGTGTGATTGGTTATTGACGAAGGGTGAAGTTCATGTGTCGGAGTGAAGAATTAAAATTCCTTTGAAGCAATGGCACGTCACAATGATTAGGCGTGCTCCCGTCAAGTTAATCATAATGCAGGTTTTAACTGTAGTCTGAGTCATGAATGTTTACTTGCACAAAAAGAGAGGAATGAAGAGGTAGGCATGCTTGCCTTGAGGATAAGAAAGAAAAAGTGTGTTTTTCTGACATCCTTTGACTTGGTACAGTTCTCTGTCACACTAATAGATGAAATCAATTGACTAGAATTACCTATGCAAAGCCAAAACAAGGAGTGGCCATGTGCACTTAGGCGGCGTGTGATAGTTATATATGATAATTTTGGTTTATGCAAGATTTCTTTATTACAGACCACACTGTATGTGAATATATGGGAGGAGATAATAAAACTCCATGTCAAGATATATAACAACACTATCATCGCACATGAGCTTCTTTTTAGTTCTATCGTAAATTGATGAAAGATTAAATGGAAGAACCAAAAATACAAAACAAAATGACTGATATACAATAACAAAATAGAGAAAAAAAATGGTGAAGTATCATATACAAATGCTATATATCTAAGGTATTGGATTTATGACCTATAAGGGTTATAGGAGCCTTGAAGTCATTTACATAATTGTAACATTAAAAAAAAAAATATGTTTTTTGCTAAAGTATTACAAAGTTTTGCTTTCTCCCTGAGTTGACCTTGCCTTCTAAGGAAACTCTTATTATCATTGCAGAAGGAGAGGAAGCAGTACGTCAACTCTGTGCATATTTTTTTAATGTTTTTTTTT
>NW_014543828.1:4970-6540 GCF_000741045.1 Vigna radiata var. radiata | reverse complement strand
GAATTCATCTTGTTTTGGAATAAGTTCCCAAACTTCATTCCTTTCAAATTGATTCAGCTTTTCTTGCATAGCAATGCACCACTTATCATCTTGAAGAGCTTCCTTTATGTTCTTGGGTTCTATCTGAGACACAAAAGCAACAGTTAGACAAAAATTATTTAGATTGTGTCTAGTAGTTACCCCTTTTGATATATTTCCTATGATGTTGTCCAAAGATAGTCCTCTTGGTTGTTGATAGCTTTTAGAATCAACAGTTTGGGGTGTTTCTTGAAGTTCCGAAGGATAATTCTCATTTAGATACATCTCTTCAAGAGCTTCTCTCAAGTAGTCCTCATCACCTTGAGACCTTTGTCGTATAGTTGGCTTATGCTTAGAAGGTTATGCTTGAGGCCTTCAACATAAAAGACGTCTTTTATCGTCATTGTGTTTCCTCCTCCAATGTCTCCGGTTCCTATTATTCTGCCTTTGTTGTTATCCCCATAAGTTACAAATCCTTGCTTCTTCTTCTCAAAAGAGATGAACCTTTTCTTGTCACCAGTCATGTGTCTTGAGCAACCACTGTCAAGATACCACAATGACTTCTTTGACTTAGTTGGTTCCTACAAAACAAATTTGCAAGAATTTTAGGTCCCCAATCTCAATATGGGTCCTTGGGGTTAGTTTATGCAAGTATATATCATTTCACAACTTTAACCCATGCATATTTACCATTTGGAACACCAATATGTTTAATATTGCACTGGTTTGATGTGTGACCATGCTTCATACAATAAAAACAACATACATCACTTACTTTATTTTTAATAACAAATCCTTTAACAACCCAAACTCTTCGAGTTCTTCTTACCTTGGATTTATAATTTTGATGCATGTTTCTATTTTTAACATTGCTTTCATTAAAGTTTGTTTTAGCATGTGAATTAGTCTTAGTTTCCTTAGCAAGTAAATTTTCAAGTATATCAATATCAAACATATGACTTTTACATGACAAGCATTCAACAGGTTCAACAGTAGCATTGGCATCAAACAATTTTGTTTTTAATGTACTAATTTTATTTCTCAAAACAACTTCATTATCAAGCAGTTTATCATATTTCAGTTTCAATTCATTGTGCTCCTTTTTTAGCTTTTTATGTGCAGCATCAAGTTTTTCATATTCATTCATCAAATCAAAGAAAGCTTTTTGTAAATCTAATTCACTAGATTCAAAGCTGGAATCACTTACTTGACTTCCTGCATCTTCTAAATCCGCCATAAGACAAATGTTGGCTTCTTCATCTGAGTCACTTGAGCTTGTTGAGCTAGAAGCATTGTCCTCCCAAGCTATGTAAGCTTTCTTTTTCTTTTGAAATTTTCTTTCCTTCTTGTCTTCAGTTTTCTTGTTCTTTGAACACTCAGATTTCACGTGCCCTCTTTCTCCACAACCAAAGCATTTTACACTTGAAGGAGATTCTTGACTTTCTCTCCTTTCTTTACGAATTTTGTCCTTTCCTTTTGCCTTCATAAATTTTGCAAACTTCTTTATCATGAGGCTCATGTTCTCCTCATCATCAGAATCATCATCTTCAAT
>NW_014543828.1:0-1300 GCF_000741045.1 Vigna radiata var. radiata | reverse complement strand
TAAAATATTTTTCAGAATCTGCTTTTGAGTTTAAGAGAAATTTTTGTTTGACATCTTATGACATGATATTGTGATACCTGGTACCCATTTGAGGGGGAGATATATAAGGCTGTTAGATATCTGGTTATTCATCTATACTTTGGTATTTCATCATGTATTTGCCTCTCATTTTATAAAAGATCAAAGTTTATAAATTAATCTTTCTTTTGTTAAGGATCAGAGCCATTTAAGGGGGTGTCTAGATTCTATGAACTTAGGAGAGAGTTGTGAGTGTTAGATATGTCTTAGGCTCAAGATTTATGAAATTTTCCTATTTTTCGAAAGTTTAGCATTATTAATCAATTATCATAGGATAATAATCGATTATTTTTTTCTTTGGCAAAGTCTTTAACCGCAGATAATCGATTATCCCATAGAATAATTGATTATTCTTACTCAAATCCAAATCTGGACACTTATGAGCAGATAATCGATTATCTTCATCTATAATCGATTATCATACAATTTTCATGGAAGAACACCTTCTTAAATTTGTCTAAGCAATTGGAGGATGTAAGTCTTGCCCAAAGAACTTACTTTGATCAAATTTATGAGTGGCAGCAAGCTCATGAAGATTAAGTGGTTGATCAATTTCATGAAATTGATGTTCGCCTAGGAAATATTGAAAATCATCTCAACCTTCAACCATCTGAGAGATCCCAAAGCCCTGAATTTTAGATTTAGGTTTATATGTTCATGTGCTTTGTTGCTTGATTGATTTTACTTTTATCTCTGAACTCTCTTGATGCTCCTTATGATAAAAATGTAATCCTTTATGTTAATGAATAAATGATCTTTTCTATTGTCTTTATGCATACATTGTTTAATTGAGGGGGAGATCACATTAAGGGGGAGCTTTATAATCTTTTTTATTATGATCAAAAAGGGGGAGAAATATATTTTTAAGGGGAGAAGTATAATATAAATTGATACAGGTATTGCTAACTTTGTTGTTGTCTGTTAGCTTGTATGTTTTGCAGGTAAGCCAAGGTTGCTTTTAACATTGAATTTTTGATCATTATCAAAAAGGGGGAGATTGTTACCAATAAGGAGTATTGGTAAATCTTGAAGAATTGTTTTGATGATGATGCAAGAAGTGTTATTTGAAGAGGACATTAGAATTATTTAAAAAGCAACTTGTAGAAATTGAATGTAGTAGGAAAGTCTTAAATAAATTGTAAACCTTGTATTTTTCACTGGAATAATCGATTATGGACAAGCAATAATCGATTATCACTTGAATTTTCTACTAGAATAATCG
>NW_014543827.1:4534-6402 GCF_000741045.1 Vigna radiata var. radiata | reverse complement strand
GCAAAACGTTACCTACCAATTCTACACTCCAAAAGGTGCTTAAATCTCTTCTACCAAGGTGCCACATGTGCAGAGTCAAATGTGAAAAAAAAAAACACAAAACACTCACTTCCTCATGTAATTCTCGGTCATGCTAGCAAGGGCAAAGACCAAAATGGCAATTTTCCTTTTGATGGTAAATGTGTCTCAACATGTGCTTGTCCAAATGGGGTAAATATTAAATGTTCCATTTCTCTCTCCCTTTTCAACACCAAACGGTTTCCACACCATCAGAAAAATGCAAATAGCTTCCTTTCTCCTTCCAAAACCTAGATCAACATCCAAAGAACCCAAAGTTTCAATTGCTAAAGCTTACAAGAACAACAACCCCAAATTTCAACTTCTACTAACCAACCTAACACTCCCTTTTCTTCAAACTTTTATGAAAATCAAAATGGAATTTCTACTCCACCTTGCAGCACCGTCCAGCTCTCCATAAGAAACACAATGTTCCATTTCATATATTACTTCTAACCATCAAAACAAAAGCACAAGAAGAAAAGGGTTCAAGCTCCCAACAACCATGCATCAACTCAAGTATTTTTCATTACTAAACTCAACAAGAACTCCATTTTCATCATCCAACCAAGAAAACCAAAAGGGAAAACGAAATTACTGCAGCCAAGGAAGAAAAAAACGAAATACAAAATGGGTCTTCATTCAACCAAAGGAAACACCATGAAAATGCAAGGAACAACCTCCAAACTCAAGCTCTCAACCTTCAAAACGAAAATATAAGAAGAGAAATGATAGAACTCCATTCCATTAAGCAAGAACAAGCATGGTTGCAAGCAAGAGAAGAAGAAAAACGTGATCTTGGTCCATTCAAGCTCAAAAACGAAAAGGGCACACCAAAGCTCCCAAGAGAGAGTTCATACATGCAAAGCCAAAAATGAAAGTGTAATATGAAGTGTGCTAGAGTTTGTCTCGGCAATTGCTACTCAAAATGCCGTCCAACTTCAAAACAGGTGGGGTCCACCTCCTAAAAACCCTAGGGTTTTGGTGCCAAGTGTCCCACACATTGGGCTTCTACAAAATTTCCACTAAAAGGGCCCAAAAACACCTAATTTAATTAAGGTTTCTAAAAAAAACGAAATTACAACTTTATTAAAATGGAAATGACTAAATATTGAGTCTTGAATGATCATGCTACCATCCCTGATGCTCCAAATGATGTTTCCCAAAATTTCCCTGCAACCAAAATACACTTAATCAGCTCAGAAAACCCAAATTAGCACAATTACGAATTTCCGACCAAATTAAGCAGAATTCGGAAAACGGGGAAATAACAGACAATTAAACACAATTCCCTGGTTTATTTAAGTGCAATAAACTAAGTATAGTTCAAGAAATAACCACTCATCACTATACTTCCCCCATTTCTTTGTTTTGAAGCTCATACAATAGCCTAAGTGAAAAACCATGATCACCTGAACCTTAAGATTTTTGGAGCTTTGGAATTATTTTTGGAATAAGTGTGGCCTCTTAGGAGTTGCAGATGAATTGGCTAGTGAGTCCTCTTCTTGCGGTTGCACTGTAAATATCATGTATCTTGTCTTTTGAATTGTGTGTTGATTAGAAAAAAAAAGAAGAACAAAAAAAGAGAAAATACAGAAAAAAAATTTGTGAATAATGGAGTCTAGAAGAGGATGGAATTAGAGGTTGTGGGTGTGTTTGAATGTGTTTACACTTGTTCCCCATTGCTCCTCTGTTCCTTATGGTTTGTAGCTTCTTATCCAGATGTATCCTCCCTTGTCCTTGGCCCCATTACAACCATGAAAAGACCTTTTGATTTGAACATGCATATGTGTTTGAATGTTGATATTAGA
>NW_014543827.1:0-1959 GCF_000741045.1 Vigna radiata var. radiata | reverse complement strand
AGTTACAAATTTTGTAACAATTTTTGAAATTTATATAGGGCATTGTTGTGTAACGTATTATAAGTGGTTCGTATTGTTGGATTTTTGACTTTGATATAGTGGTCACATGTTAACAGATACTTTTAGCCTTTATATAGTGGTCACATGCCCATAAAGTTCATTTTGTAGGCTTGCGTTTGGGATGTTTGAGGAGAGGTTTAATGTTGTGATCCACCATGGTGGGACCCTAGTACGTCAATATCCAATTGAATATGTTGGTGGGGACCCTAGCAAATGGAGTTATTTCGAAGCAGTGGATGCTGTTAAAGAATTGGGGTATATTAAAGTGGCTGACATATTTTATTGCATTGATAATATTCTACGTAAGTTGGATGATGATAGGAGTGCAATGAACATGGTAGGCATTGCAAAGAAGTTAGGGGAAGTTAAGGTGTATGTGGTTCACGTGTAGATGATGACCCAGAGTTGGTTGAAATAGAACCAAGTGAGCAACAACAAGACCAAGTTCTTTTCCTCTGTCAAGGTACTTTAGATAGTACGGAAGATACCCATGTAGGTAGTGAGAGCTTGAATGATGATGTCCATAATGAGCAGGAAGAGGAAGTATACTTGGGGTTGAATGATGAAGGGGAGATGCATAAGAGAAATGATGACGTCCAGAGGGAGGAGGAGGAGGAAGAAGTAGAGTTGGAGGAGGCGGACATGGATGATCAACAGGAAGTAGAGTTGGAGGAGGTGCATGTGGAGGAAGAAGTACACGTTGAAGATTTTACTTCAAGTGTGTCTGATGATGTAGGGGATGTTGATGAGGAGTAGGGGATGAATTACAGCGGGATGTTGATGAAGGAGAAGGGGATGAAGAATTAGTGGATGTTGATGTTAATGTTGATCAAGTACTTAGGGACAATATAGAAGGGGTTGTATCAGTGGAAGTTAGTGAAAATGAAGAAAGTGGAAGTGAGGATTCAGTTGATATTGCACATAGCCAGAAGAACCCATATGACAAAGGGTTGTCTGATGATGAGTGGGAGTCAGAGTTTTTGGCCAATCCAGATGAAAGTGGAAGTGAGGATAGTGGTCACGAAAGGCAAAGTTGTGGTCCATTTGGGACCTTTGTTATGCAAAAGAGTATGTTTGAATACAAGTGGGAAGTGAGAACAAAATTTAAGGATAAAAATGAGTTTACGGATGTTGTTAGAAGCTATGCAGTCCACGGTAGGAGAGATTTGAAGTTTATTAAGAATGATAACAGACGGGTACGAGTGAGATGTTTGGGTGGCCAAAAGAGTTGTCCATGGATGGCTTATTGTGGCTATATGGAAGGTTGTAGGATTTGGCAATTGAGAAAAATAGTGGATAAGCATAGTTGCAGTAGGCCATTCAACATTAAAATGATGAATGCTAAGTGGTTGAGTGAGACATTAGATAATTCACTAGAACAAAATCCGAATTTGAAGATAAATGAAAGACACTCAAAAGCTTTGAGGAAATGGAATACCAATGTCACACTTTCTAAAGCTCGTAGGGCGAAGATAAGGGCATCTGCAAAACTTGAAAGAAGTTTTAAAAATCAGTTCAAAAGAATTCATGACTATGCACATGAATTATTGAAATGTAACCCTGGATCAATAGTACAAGTTAAAGTGGATAGTGAAAGTGGTAAGTCAATTTTTCAGAGTTTATATGTTTGTTTGAAAGCTTGCAAGGTTAGTTTCGTGTCTTGTAGGCCATTTATTGGTTTGGATGGATGTTTTCTGAAAGGATTGTCTAAGGGGGAGTTATTAACAGCTATTGGGAGAGATCCTAATGACCAGATGTTACCTCTGGCATACGCAATTGTGGAAGTAGAGAACAAAGATAGTTGGACATGGTTTTTACAGTTGTTAATAAAAGAACTTGGGGGTGCTAAAGTATGCAATGGATGCACTTTTATGTCTGATCAACAAAAGGTAAATGCAT
>NW_014543826.1:9056-10781 GCF_000741045.1 Vigna radiata var. radiata | reverse complement strand
TCCACTTTTGTGTTTAACCTCAATTGATCAAATTGCATTCATGTTTATTTTTCCGTACTTTAAATTCAAAAATCCCAAAAGATTATTTTTATAGTCTTGATTAGTTAAGCAAAAGCACAACAGTTTAGTGTCTTGGGAAAACGATACTTGGACTTACCATTATTATTACTTGATACGATTTGGAACGCTTGCCAATCCGTTAACAAGTTTTTGGCGCCGTTGCCGGGGACTCATGGTAGAACTATTCTATGTGTGTGATTATTGATCGATTAGACTTTTTTTTATTTGATCTTATTTGATTTGATTTGATTTTATCTTATTTTGTTTTATTTTATCTTATTTTGTTTAATTTGATTTGATTTAATTTGATTTGATTGGATTTGATTTGATTTGATTTGATTTAATTTGATTTAATTTGATTTTTTTATCTTTCTGTTTTTATTTTTAAAAAAAAAACGAAAATAAAATAAAATGATATCTTTCCTTATTCTTCTCTTTATTCTTCTCCACATTCTTTTCCTCATTCTTCTCTTTATCTTTCCATCTTTCTACCTTTCTATCTTTTTATTTATTTTTCTTTTTATCTTTTTTATTTTATTTTATTTTATTTTATTTCTCTTTCTTTATCTTTTCTAAAAAAACGAAAAACAAATAGAAATAAAAATAAAATTTATCTATTACTATTTTTTTTATTTTGTTTTTTTGGGCTAATTATGTGCTCTAGTGCAATGTTCTTTAGTGTATGCAGGATAAAATTTTTGGTATTAGGAGCACAAGATGATCAGGAGGCAGATAAGGAAGGAGAATTGGTTCACCAACACCCTGATGTGAAAAGTGACAAACTCTAACCTGGCACATCAATGAAATTCAAAATTAGGTTATGGGTTGTCAAGACTATCAAAGCAAACAAAGCTCTTACAGTTGGTGACAAAGGAAATTTCCGAGATGTTGTTGGTGTCATGAAGGAAGGAGGAACACCAACATAAAATTTCAACACCTACTGATGGGTGTTTGGGTTTTACCGGGTCAAGCTAATGACGTTAAAAGAGGCTTGCTGGGAGGCAATCCAGTTTCTGAATTTTTTATCTTCAACTTCGTTTTGATTTTATTTTATTTTATTTTATTTTATTTGATTTTATTTGATTTTATTTTTATTTTATTTTCTTTTATTTGATTTTTTTTATTTTATTTTATTTTATTTGATTTGGTTTTATTTTATTTTATTTTATTTTATTTATTTTTTGGGTTATGCGTTGCTTCTGATGGCAGTAATGATTAGCATCTACTGATGGATGCTATATGGTTAGACATTTACTGATGGATGTCACTAACAGTGTTTACTGATGAATGCTACTGGGATAACATCTACTGAGGGATGCTAGAAGATTTAGGTATCTACTGAAGGATACCAGGAAGGTACACCTACTGATGGATGTTGGAAAGGTATGCACTTACTGACAAGTGCTAGAAAGGTTTGGGTCAGGCTCGTGACGTTAAACAAGCGCTACCTGGGAGGCAACCCAGTTTTCTAAACTTATCTTTTGTTTTAAATTATGTTATATTTGCTTTTGTTTTTAGAATAGGTATTGATGTACTTGGTTGGACATTATATCTGATGCAGTGGTTTGATATTAATTTTGCATGATGGGTATTGCTTGATGATGCTTTGATATTGATGAAGTTGAGATTGCACAATATGCTGATATACAGGTGGTGGTTCACAAG
>NW_014543826.1:0-1261 GCF_000741045.1 Vigna radiata var. radiata | reverse complement strand
AATAGGCTCTTTTCACCAAGGGATTGGGTTAAGGGTAAATAAGAAAGTGTGCATGGCAATTAGATAAATAAGTGAAGTAAATAAGAAGAGTAGATATATAAGAATGGATAAGATGAAATTGTAAACCCCAACAACACCATTCATCCATAGTTTCTCAAAACCAATTGAATCAATTGCATTGCATGTTTATTTTTGTTCTTTGCATATAACCACCAAATTTATTCTCTTCTCAAGTCTTATGCGATTAGGTTACATGAAAGTTAAGGCCTAAGAGTCCTTTCAAAAAACGATACTCGGACTTACCCGTTTATATTACTTGATAATGATCTGGTACACTTGCCAGGGACTTAACAACACTCAAGTAGGACACTCAGCGTTCACACCCAGGTGTTTGATAGTGCTGTCTTTGAGAAGGCCAGCGCTCAACGCTCGATCTAACGCTCAATGGTGTGCGCGACTCTAACTTTTCCCCTCAGTGTTGGCGCTTAAGCATCTGGCAGTGGCTCTTTTCACAAAGCTGGCGCTCAACACTGAAACTAGTGCTGAGTGGTGACTGCGATTCTTCTTTTGCACCTTTTTTCATCCTTTCTTGAGTCCAACTCCTTCCTACTTCTCTCTCCATCATTCAATTCTCGTCTAACCCTGTCAAAACAAGGAAAACCAAGCATAATATCTCTAAAACCACCTTTGACTCTCTTTTAACCTAACTAAAGCAATTTGCACGATTTCAAGCTAATTTCCAAGTCATAAAAGGTGTGTTTTGTATCAAAATTAAGTATCAAAATAACGGTTTTTGAACAGTTATCACTTTCCAGGGAAAAGTTTTAGCCGTGAATTGAACAACAGCACCTGTTGTCCTGGTGTAAAGACCCTTTTTACCAGCTTCTGGTCATGATAGTACTTTATGTTTTTGATGGAGGTCGCACTCCATGCAAAATTTAATGAGCATAAAAGAAATGCAGTATAGCTAGGGAATGACCCCTAGGTCGTCTCTCAAGGACCAAATTGTGGTTCGAGAATTAGGTCAGGCACGAGGGGGGGTTGAAGGTGTTTGAGATGAGAATTAAATTCAATTAAAATGCACAGAAATTAAACGCAACCGAATAAAATAGAAAACATTAAAGTAAAATAAAATGCTAAACCCAACATTTCAACAAACAATTATCTAAACACAATTAAAACTATTAAAATACAACACTTAATTAATAAGATTAAAAACTATTCAATATTCAATATAAAATATTCTAAAGAAACAATTAAG
>NW_014543825.1:0-1913 GCF_000741045.1 Vigna radiata var. radiata | reverse complement strand
TGGGAGCTATTCGGTTTCTTCACCTTTAGAATCTTTATAGAAATCTTTCACAAAATTAAAAAAAGTTTTGATGTCTTTTTATGATTCATCTAGGTCTTCTTCTTCATATAGATCCTCTAGGTCTTATAGTCTTCATCAACCAATTAGTTTCAAGGAAATTAAAAGAAAACATGATGAAGCTAGAAGAAGAACTTTTTCATTTTATGAATTTGAGTGGATTGAGGATGAGTTATATAAACAAGCTAGGATAAATATTCCATTCTTTGGAGAGGATATTGGTGCATTGACATACCTAGCTTGGGAAAAGGACATTGATGACTTGCATCCATTCATTGCTAGAAAAAGTAAACATGAATCCTATTTTCATTCTAGCAATAATGCATCTTATGTCCTTAGTCTCTAGACATCTAGATTTGAAATACATGCAAGAGAGTGGTGGGATGAAAGGAAATATCATGTAAGGATAGGTAGAAAATCCTCCATCCATGATTGGAATGAACTAAAATCTTGCATGCAAAGAGAGTTTGTGCCTTCAACCATTAAGAGAAACCTACAATCCCGAAGAGCTTACATTGAAGATGGAAAAACATTTCTTGAAAGCTTAAATGACAATGGTTTCCTTCTTAGAGAACTAGAATTTGAAATTAGACTTAAGGAGTTAAAGGTTGAGGCACTAGAGTTGAAAGTTAAGAGGCTAGATGTTGAGAGACAAAAGGAGGAGGAAAGAAGAGATAAAGAAAAAAGAGAGAGCGAAGAAGAAGAGAGAAAGAACATAGAGAGACGAGAAAGAGAGAGAAGGCAACTCCTAATCTTACAATAACCATGGAACCTAAAAGGGAAGAATTCTCATTCTTTACTTCTTTTCCAATTATTTTGCACTCTTCCATTATTAATTTTTCTTTAAAAACAATTGCCATTCCATATTCTTTGCAATCCCTTTCAAAACATGGAAATTCAAATTTTGAGTTAATTTTACCCTTGTGTAAACAAGTAACTCAAGATAAAAATCAAATAACTTGGGAATATGGACTTTTTTAAAACTAATTTTCAAGAAAATCTTTTTCAAAAATACAAGATTTTTCTTTTGTATTCTTATCTTTGCTTACATCTTCTTCATACTCTAGTGCCCTTATTAAGTTCCTTTTGCGTCCTTGCTGTTATTCCAAGCTTAAATCATTTGCTTTCCACTTGCTTGACCTCTCAAGTGTGCTCAAAACCAATTTTGTATAAATATAAGTTTGGTGCAGTAGTTGTTTCACTTTCATTTTGGCTTGCTGTTTCAGCTACTTGTGGTGTTACTGTGGTGCAATTTAACTCCCCAGAATGTTCCTCCAAAGGGGTAGCATCTTAAGGAGTGGAAGGCTTGCTAACAAGGCAACAATTGTGGATTTTGGGAGTAGCTGTTTACTGATGTTCTAGCTATACTTGCAGTAGTAAAGTCGTGACTTTATCAAGCATTTTGAGCAATTATTTCTAGCCACACTTGGCTTTATTCAAAACATTGCTCCCTTTAATTGTACTTTGATCTTGTATCACAGAACCTTTGAGTGTTACATTTCATTATTTTTTCAACTTAAAGTACCTAGGGAAAATGCTTTTCAAGCAATTCCAAGTGTACCAAGCAACATTGTAATAATTAGCTTTCACCTCTTAGTGTGAAAATGTTTCAAGGGGCTCCAAGGGTCACTTGCACTTTCACATAGGGTCGTTTATCATTGTCTTCCATTGCCATTCATATACTTTCCTTGCTTGATTAACTTTTATGTTTTAAGTCTCCGTGATACTTAGGAGCGCGTTTGATTTAATTAAACCTTTGTTTGGTTTCTAGGAACATAACATCCTTGCATTCAAAAGGTTTTGAAAGACTTCTATCTAGAAACTTGGGTGAGAAACGTCAGGAGACACTCTGGCTA
>NW_014543824.1:18179-19508 GCF_000741045.1 Vigna radiata var. radiata | reverse complement strand
CCAAATGACGACTAGTGTCAAAATATAGGTGCAGGAAATGTCTCAATTTAGTAGCTTTTCAAGCTAGCTATGTTTGGTGGTGAGATAGGACTAAGTTTGTGATTGGTGCCAAGATTTGGAAATTTTTGATAGTCTTGGTTTTTTAGACTTAGCAGCTGCATTGCACTCTTTAAATCCCCAAATGACGACTAGTTTCAAAATATAGGTGCAAGAAATTGTTAGCAAAATGATGAAGATGAAGTTTTGATGATGTCCAAATCAAGTCAAGATTTATCAAGATTCATGAAGATCTTTTGAAGACTTATTTTTGTGTTGAAAAGCTTTTGTAATAATTGTAGTTTAATTGTTTAGGACTTAGATTTGTAGTAGGTTTTGATTCTTGTACCTTTATATTTTATATTTGCTGTTTAGAATCAAAACTTCCTCGTTTTAATCGATTAATCCCTGATATAATCGATTAAAATCGCTGCTGAAGCCAAAACCTAATCAGCTTTGGAATAATCGATTAAAGCAAGTTTTAATCGATTAATTAATCGATTAATCCTAAGAAGAATCGATTAATACTAGCCGTTGGAGGTTTCTGATTTGAAAAACTAGCCGTTGTACTTATTTTAATCGATTAACACTAATATTAATCGATTAAATGCGTTAAATGGCCAGTTTCGTAAAATGGAAGAGTTTTTGCTTGAGTCTATTTATAGGCTCTCTTTATCCATCAACAACAACTCTTCCCTTGCGCTAAAACACTCAGAACTCGTTGAGAAGTGTGTGCTCTTGCTCAACTAAGGAAACTCTTGTCTGTGGTGCTGGTACATTGCAACTACGGTGACGGAGGAATAGCTGGTTCATCGTTGGTGCGTCTGAGGAGGTGTTTGGAAGAGGATCATCCTTCGTGAAGTATTCGGAGGAGGTGTTTCATCCTTCGTGAAGTATTCGGAGGAGGTGTTTCATCCTTCGTGAAGTATTCGGAGGAGGTGGTCATCCTTTGTGAAGATTCAAAGGAGGTGTAAGTTCATCTCTTGTGGTTTCAAGAGAGGTGTGATGAGTGCATATTTATGTCCACATTTACGCTTTAAAATTCAAACTTTTGATGAAATTCTTGTGCTTAAATGATTGATTTAATATGAATTTATGACGATTGAATTTATTGGGTTTGGGAACTAAAGATGCTTAAAATGTAATTCTTAGTTGCATAAATTATTTTGGATGTTCTAATGTTTATTTGTGCAGCTGAAGTTAAAATTTTATTCATTTAAAGCATGAAATTGAATGGTCAAAGATGGTCCAATCTGGTCAACTCAAAGCTCTTATGCAATTTTGAAAAGAAAG
>NW_014543824.1:8731-10944 GCF_000741045.1 Vigna radiata var. radiata | reverse complement strand
TTTTTTAGACTTAGGGGCTGGAATGAACTCTTTAAATCCCCAAATGATAATTAGTGTCAAAATATAGGTGCAAGAAATGTGTCCATTTAGCTGCTTTTCAAGCAAGCTATGTTTGGTTGTGAGAGTGGACTAAGTTGGTACTTCGTGCCAAGCTTTGGAAATTTTTTAAAGTCGTGGATTTTTAGACTTAGGGGCTACAATGCACTCTTTAAATCCCCAAATGAAGACTAGTGTCAAAATATAGGTGTGATGAGTCGATATTTTATACCATTAACTTAGTTTTTCGCATTGAATTGTGTTGATGATTTGCGCTTAATTCTCAGTTATTGTGTCATTTTCACCATTTGGGCTTAATTAGGCCAATAATTCTGATTTTAATTAATTTGAATTAATTGAGCTTAATTATTCCTATTTTTATTTTATTTTATTTTTTTTTTTCAGGAAAATTTTGGAGTCACACTGTGAGATTTTTGGAAGGGCACTTATTAATTGAAGACTCTCCACAAAGGCACTTTAGGATTAGTCAATTTTTAATTTAGTAGATTAGGCTTTTTAATTTAAGTTTTGTAATTTTGGGCTAATTTTTGTTAGGTTAGACTAAGCCCAATAGTAAAAATGGTAGTGACATGTCCCTAGGGTTTTGGGTGGACCCCACCCCATTTTTTTTAGTGACACTTGGTCCTAGGTTTTTGGGATAGCAGCCGTCACTTGGAATTTTGGGGGGACACATACTCGGAACATTTGATTTTTCCTTCTTTGCTTTGGCTTTACGTTCCAGAGAGAAATTGCAATGGTGGTTCACGTTTCCAATGGTTTAATGAATGAAGCATTTTGATTTTCCATTTTGCTTTTTTATGCATTTTTGATTTAAGCTTAATGCTACTTCTTTGCTGGAACGGAAAGAATGCAAAGGTTTTTGTTGGTTGTTTTCTTGAAAGCTGTTGCCATGGTCCAGAATTGAGGTCTCGGTAATTGCAATCTTTGAAAGAGGGAGGTACCGTGAGTTGGTGAAGAATGGATGGGATGGCTATCACTTATAATGCTTTGGTGGAATGAGAAGGTGGGTCCGGTGCCTTAATGCTCTTGAGCTTTGAGATTGGAATTTTATTTTTCAATTGGAAAAAGTGCTGCAGCAACTCTTGGGCAATACTGATGTTGATGAATGAAGAATTGAATTGATGAAGTTGGTGGAAGGTCTTGTCAGTAGAGGAGGCATATAAGCACGGTGGTGGTATATTTTTGGAAGCAAAGTCATTTTGTTTTTAAGAAGTATAAATAACGTAATTCATTGGTCAATGAAGACGTGATTCATGGAGAGAAGTGTTATTTAATTGCTTCTTATCTTTTAGATGAAGGAGGCACGGATTCCATTGTAGTTGAAAGCAAAAACCATTTTATGCTTTGGCATTGGGAGCATCAGACGTTGCTTTTAGCTTTGAAGAGAGAGAGAACGGTTCTTAATTTGTTGAAGAGAGATGGAGCACGGATCCCAATAGAGTAGAAAGCTCATGGTTGATTGTCATTTCTTTTCTAAGGAGAGTACACTTAGCATATGGAGTAGGCATTGAATTTTCTTTGCTAGCTGCAGCATTGATGTATATCTCGGTCAAAGGAGTAACATTTCCTTGGGAATAGCTGCTGGAACAAGTCTCATATTTAGTATACAATTTCTTTGAAGGGGCCCACGGTGGTGAATTGGAGAAAGGGCATTCAATGCAAGTGAATTAGTTTGGTGATTGAAATGTGGGTTGATGTTCGGTATTTTGAAAAAAAAGAAATAAGGAAGTGGTCAGATTTTTGGTGTGCTGCTGCCACGCTATACTCAAATTTCTTAATTGGCTTGCATTCAAAAAATTGGTTCAGCATGGTGGAGTGAGTCACGGCCAAGGTGAAGTTTTGGGCCATTTGCAAATTCAACTTCTTTGGTAGAGGTAAATGAGGTTAAGTGAGTTTGGTAAAAAAAATATATGTTGTTTAATTTCTTTAGCTTTAAATTAGTTTGCATTGTAGGATTAGTTGTTTTTAATTTCTTTAATTTATTTTTGTATTTAATTTAATTTAACTGTGTTTAGATATTTGTTTAGTCTAGTATTTGGTTTAGCATTTTCACTCTTTGGACTCGATTTTAAAAAAATAACTGCAACCAGACCAGAGATCCAAATGCTACTTTTTATATATCAAATGAAAGATAATTGAGTCTAATTTCCAGGAAA
>NW_014543824.1:0-1163 GCF_000741045.1 Vigna radiata var. radiata | reverse complement strand
TGCAAGAAATGTTTTAATTTAGTTTCTTTTCATGCAAGCTATATTTGGTTGTGAGACAGAAATAAGTTGGTGCGTGGTACTGAGATTTTGAAATTTTTTAAAGTCTTGGTTTTTTTTTTAGACTTAGGGTCTAGAATGAACTCTTTAAATCCCCAAATGATAATTAGTGTCAAAATATAGGTGCAAGAAATGTGTCCACTTTGTTGCTTTTCAAGCAAGCAATGTTTCGTGGTGAGACTGGACTAAGTTGGTGCTTGGTACCAAGGTTTGGAAATTTTTTAAAGTCTTGGTTTTTCAGACTTTGGGGTTGGAATGCACTCTTTAAGTCTCCAAATGATGACTAGTGTCAAAATATAGGTGCAAGAAATGTTTTAATTTAGTTTCTTTTCAAGCAAGCTATATTTGTTTGTGAGACAAGAATAAGTTGGTGCGTGGTACTAAGATTTTGAAATTTTTTAAACTCTTGGTTTTTTTTTTTAGACTTAGGGGCTGGAATGAACTCTTTAAATCCCCAAATGATAATTAGTGTCAAAATATAGGTGCAAGAAATGTGTCCATTTAGCTGCTTTTCAAGCAAGCTATGTTTGGTGGTGAGACTGGACTAAGTATTTGCTTCGTGCCAAGATTTGGAAATTTTTTAAAGTCTTGGTTATTTAGACTTAGGGTTGCACTCTTTAAATCCCCAAATGACGTCTAGTGTCAAAATATAGGTGGAAGATATGTTTCAAGTTAGTTGCTTTTCAAGCATGCTATGTTTAGTGGGAAGACAAGACTAAGTTGGTGATTGGTGCCAAGATTTGGAAATTTTTGAAGGTCTTGGTTTTCTAGACTTAGGGGCCGCAGTGCACTCTTTAACTCCCCAAATGACGAATAGTGTTAAAATATAGGTGCAAGAATTGTTTCAAATTTGTTTCTTTTCAAGCATGCTATGTTTGGTTGTGAGACTGGACTAAGTTGGTGCTTGGTACCAGGATTTTAAAATTTTTTAAAGTCTTCGATTTTTAGACCTAGGGGCTGGAATGCACTCTTTAAATCCCCAAATGATAATTAGTGTCAAAATATAGGTGCAAGAAATGTGTCCATTTAGTTGCTTTTCAAGCAAGCTATGTTTCGTGGTGAGAGTGGACTAAGTTGGGGTTTGGTACCAAGGTTTAGAAATTTTT
>NW_014543823.1:13962-15505 GCF_000741045.1 Vigna radiata var. radiata | reverse complement strand
GACTGTATTGCTGTTATATTTGAAATTTTGTATTGCCTACTTGCTCCAATGGCTATATTTTTCAAAATTTAGTTAAGATTGACTGACTGGGTCAACTGTATTAAATGTTCATTGATTTGGTTGACTGAGGAGCCTTTGTGTTGACTGTCTGTTATAATTGTTTTAATACAGTCGATTGGTATTAGTAGGCTATTCAACTGAGAATGACAAGAAAACTATCAATAGAACAGAACACAAATTGTTCTGAGACTTTTGTGATCTAAAATTTTCNTTGTACTATTTCAAAGATAATTCTCAGTTTTGAAAGCTCTAAGAATTCTCCAAGAAGACCGTGGTGATATTTCTTGAGAGAGATTCAGATTGAGGAGTCAATTGCGCACATTGTTTGATCAACATCTGCACAAAAAAGGTGTTTCTGGTTTGATCTTGAAGCCTTTGCATCCTGTGAAGACTGCTATATTTGACTGAAGGCTTGGCAACCTGTGAAGTCTGCTGTGATAGGCTTGGTAACCTATGAAGCGTGTTGTGATAGGCTTCGCAACCTGTGAAGAGTGTTGGTTACATGTTGAGGATTGTTCAACGTGGGTTCAGATTGCAGAAGAGGGGATTCTTGCTGCAATTCTGGTTTTGTGTGTGCAGCTACATTTGGTTTTGGGTTAGAGAGGAGACTTATATTTTTGCATGGTGCTTTTATAAATTTCTTGTTGTAAAAACCGCAAGCATTATAGTGCATTTGCTTCCAAGATTGGAAGGACACTGGATTAGGCATTGTTGGTCGAACCAGTATAAAAACCAGTGTTTGATTTTCTTTATCCTTGCACTCTTTCATTGAGTCAACTTTTTCTGTTTAGCAGTCCACTACATTTTTTCCGCCCCACTGAATTTTCATTACTTGCATTTCAAGGAAAGATCAAAAGCTTTGAATTTTCATACCAAGATTGCGAAAAGATTTTGTTTTTGAACTAACGCTAATTCACCCCCCCTCTTGGTGTAAAACGAAGCCAACTTGTTTCCTAACAATTGGCACTAGAGTTGGTTTTCATAATATATTTGAAAATTCAGTCGACTCTGTTTTTATTCTATTCGACTATAAAACCTGGGGATGGCTTCAAATTTTCAAACTTTTGGTGAAGGTGCTTCAACAAACAGACCACCTATGTTTGCTGGTGAAAACTATCCTTTTTGGAAAATTCGCATGCAAATCTTTCTTGAATCACAAGATAAAGGAATTTTGGATGTCACTTTAAATTATTCATTTCTTCCTACAAAAATTGTTGATAGTAAAACTGTTTTGCAACCTTTTACTGAGTGGACTGCTGATGAAAATAGAAAAGCTCAGTATGATGTTAAAGCTAGAAATATTATTGCCTCTACACTAACAATTGATGAATTTTTCAAGATATCCCAATANAAGTCTGCAAAGGAAATGTGGGATGTTCTAGAGGTAACACATGAAGGCACGGACGAAGTCAAGAGAGCCAGGAAGAATGCATTGATACAAGAGTATGAATTGTTCATAATGAAAGCTGGTGAGAGCATCTAC
>NW_014543823.1:9322-10397 GCF_000741045.1 Vigna radiata var. radiata | reverse complement strand
ACAACACAAAGAGATTGTTGAGATTGTTGACAACACAAACTCTATATCAAATTGGTTTTTGATGATGACAACACACTGCTTATTAACAGTACATATGTTTCAGGTTTACATGTTCAGCTGATATANTAAATTGATTTNAACAATGCTTTTGACTGAACATGTTTTGATTGATTTGCAATGTGTGTTCCTATGATTGATTATGTGTTATATGTATGGAACATGCTTGTATTGAAATGTGTGATAAAATGATTTTGATTACTTCTGCACATTTGTGAAGAAAAGATCACAAGCACTTTTATGAACTTATATTTGTTGTGACAAAGGTCTAGTTCAGTCGAATACACTGGGAATGGATTCGACTATGCTAAAATCTTTGTACAAATTTTGTGAACACGTGCTTGATGAGATTTTGAGTTGAAAAGAATTTCAAAGAATTTTTTCAAGTGTCATTCGACAGTGTGGAACACCAATTCGAAAAGTTAGTTAAGATTGACTAACTGGGTCAATTGTCTTAAATGTGCATTGATTTGGTTGACTGAGGAGCCTTTGTGTTGACTGTCCATTACAATTGTTTTAATACAGTCGACAGTATTAGTAGGTTATTTGACTGAGAATGACAGGAAAACTATAAATAGAACAAAACACAAATTGCTTTGAGACTTTTGTGATCTAACATTTTCATTGTCCTGTTTCAGAGATAACTCTCAGTTTTGGAAGCTCCAAGAATTCTCCAAGAAGAGCATGGTGATATTTCTTCAAAGAGATTCAGATTGAGGACTCAATTGCGGATACTGAATTAGCAATCAACTACGTTTTTTCCGCTGCACTGAATTTTCATTACTTGCATTTCAAGGAAAGATCAAAAACTTTGAATTTTCATACGAAGATTGCTAAAAGATTTTGTTTTTGAACTAACACTAATTCACCCCCTTCTTGGTGTAAAACGAAGCCAACCTATTTTTAACTTCACTGCATTTTGAATAATTTTATCACTTCTAATCCTTTATAATCATTCTTCATGTTTTTATATAAACAAGTAACTATGTTGCCTTCATCATGTGTTTCTTCAAAAAAA
>NW_014543823.1:0-977 GCF_000741045.1 Vigna radiata var. radiata | reverse complement strand
CTATCCTTAATTACGAGTTCATACAATTCCTAACATCCCTAATAATTAATTTTGAAGCATAGGAGCTTAAAAGCAATCGGTCCTCCTATCCCAATGTCTAGGTAATATTGCTCCCGAGATAATTTCCCCATGTCTAGATCTACCCATATGTGTCAATATAAATAAAATCAATAATCATACAATTGAATTAGTTAAACAATGCAAGCTAGAGTATAGAGGAAAAATCCTAACAATTAATGAAGTAAAGCATATATCAATAATAATTAATTCAAATACAAGAGAGTTTAGAGGTAACATCATTCCCCGACAAAAAATAAGATTAGTTCTCCATCGTCATGAAGAAACCAAGTGTACAATGGAATGNAAGAGATAGAAATCCTAGAAAGAGAAGAGGAGAGCTCCCGCATCCCTAAATCTGCCCCCAAAGGGGTGAAAAATGTGTTTCTATGTTTAAGCCATCAAAAGATACATTCCCTAAGGTGTACAGGTCTTTAAGTAGGACAAAAAAATAACTGAAATTTAGCCTAAGCCCATAAGTACACCGCCCGACGTTGAGTTGCATCACTAGGTGGTAAGCACGACACTTAGTATCACCACTCAATGTTGTTGCTTGAGCGTCCTGCAAAGATTCCACTGAAGAGTCCANCGCCCGGCAGTGGATTGCACTACCCAATGATCTATGTGATTCCCATCTCACCCCTTGGAGGTGCCCCTTAAGCGCGTGGCAGAGAATGCATTGAAGGACACACCGCCAGGCGGTGGCTGCGATTCTTCTTTTCTTCNATTGTCCACCTTCTTTTGTATCCAACACTTCTCTTCCTTAACTTCCTTCATCATAATCCTAATAAATCCTGCCAAAACAAGAGAAAATCAAGCATAAAACCCAGAGAGCTTTTGGTTCTGCAAAATGAGTGATTGAGTTGTGTGAAAATTGGATTTCCCGAGAGCTTTTGGTTCTACAGCTTTAGCACCGTGCT
>NW_014543822.1:310965-341549 GCF_000741045.1 Vigna radiata var. radiata | reverse complement strand
TAATCAAAATAAACAATTGCATTAAATCACTTAACCTCAGAATCCATAATGAAATTACAGCAGAATAGCCCTAGGAGTTTAGAAACACATGATGGAAGAGTGAAAGCAGTGGTGGATGAATGGATGAATGAATGGTGTCCCTTTCTGCCTCCCCTGGGTCTCTTTATATAGGGCTTGATTGGGCTTGGACTTTGAATATTCTGTTGATAAAATCTTTTATCTTATGCAACTAAGAATCACATTTTAAGCATCTTTAGTTCCCAAACCCAATAAATCCAATCGTCATAAATTCACATTAAGTCAATCATGTAAGCACAAGAATTTCATCAAAAATTTGAATTTTAAAGCGTAAATGTGGACATAAATATGCACTCATCAACTACTTAAGATTAACACTTCAAAGTTAACATCACACAACACACAGAAGTAATACTCAATATATATGATTTGTGTTTTTATTCTACAAGAATCATTTCTTATAAAAAGAAATTAAGTTAAGGAAATTGAATGTGCTGCATAGGATCTCTCCAATGATAGGTTTTTTCAGGATTTGGTTTCTTCATGTTAAAGAACACATTAAGAAACCACCACTAGAGATGTTTTAAGAGTAATTTCCTCTCTAAATGATTATGACAAAAAAATTATCTACATCTTAAACTTTCCCTCCTATCTACTGAAAGGAACGAGACAGGTTTTTTTGGCCAAACAATTATCAAAAACATAATAATGCAAAGTTTATGTACAATGATTTATAATCCAATCCCAACACCGTTAATACACAAAAGTAAACACCATTGACCATAATTAAAAGAAAAACTATCAACAAACTCTTAAGAATGCTAAATATTTTGATCCTCACCACTTATTTGTGGGCCTATAAGATCTTTTCCTAACGGCCAAGTATCAAGATTATTGAGGAGGAAAAACAACTAATGTCATTGCATCACATAAATGCACGTTATAACATGTTTACAAAGAAAGCTCCAAAATATATGAAATATCCTTTGCAAATAACTTTTTGATGCATATGGATTTATTTGTATGCGAACAAAATGGTCATATATAGTGAATGAAAACACATACAAAAAAAAACCCCACCAAGTTCAACTATTCTAGTTGTTTCGTGAGGCTCGCGACCCAAGTTTCCAAGAGCATAATTTACTGCAACCCAAGAAGAGATGCCTTGTTCAAGCCCCTACATTTAGATTATAAACTCCATCATTGACATGAATAACTTCATCTCTAACAATGATCAAAGACAAAAATTTGTTTACTTGAAGAAACGAATAAGGATTAGATAGGACCATTACCTAATCCTCCTTCCAGCAAAAAAACAAGGCTACAAATTCAAGTAAAAGTAAAATGTAAGAATAACTAATATAAAGTACCCATGCTTAGCATTCAGATGAATAATCCTGTCTAAGATGGGTATCCCAAATGTAAGAGTTTTCCCAATTCTTGTCCTAGCTCGACCAATCATATCACGTCCCTGCATTGCAGGTTCCAACACAGTTCTCTACTAAGGCACAAAAAATCTCCAAAGGTTTGTAAAATACAAAAGCCTGAGATTTACCATGTGAGCTTTTGCTCCTCCAAACCCTCTCAAACTTCCTTATTTTCAAAACTTCTAGGCTTCCAAGGCTTATCCTTCCTCTAGCAAAACCAGCACCTGATACCATAATATTAACAAACATTTGATGACACAACAATAGAAAATCAAGTACGAGCAAACATAATTTAAGAACTATTGATGTCAAGAATTCAACTTCTTCAAGATCTCTAGCCCACACAAAAGACAAACAAACATCAAGAAGAAAAAGCTGCAGAAAAATAGAAAATAAGAGTGTCCCCGCCATCCTAACCGCCGTAGGCCCACCGTCCCTCCACCTCCTGCCCCACCACTCCTACGAAGCCTTCATCAACTTTTGTCCCTCATGCCTCTGCGAACACCTCTCCCTCCTCGACCCCAACAACAACAACAGCCTCACCACTGCTCGCAAACCTCCATCCACTATCGTCGTCGTCGCCCTTAAAGCCCTCTTCTGCCCACCCGCCGTCGCAGCACCCTCTCCGACCTTTTCCACCAAGACCTCAAGCCCCAAAACAACAAATCCCCAGAAGTAAATGACATTGGCCCACGCCAACCAGATCCGCCATCCTTTGGCGGCGACGAACACCCGAAGTAAATCCACGAAGCAATTTTGCGAGCTATTCCATGGAGAAAGGTTGTCGCTGCCAAGAACAGATCTCCAACCTCCTCTGGCGCGAGACGAAAACAGCGAACACGCCACCATTGTCGCAAGCTCTGAAGGATCTCGCCATCACAGTCGCCGCTGTTGCGCGAACACCAAAGCTTCGTGAAGATTGCCATGGAAGATGAAAAAGGGGAAAATGAGAAGTAACTAATCGGTGAAATCAGTGGAGGAATTTACTAATCGGTGAAATCAATGGAGGAAGTAACTAATCGGTGAAATCAGTGTGGAGGAAGGCATTTAATCGGTAGGGATGGAGATATTCAATGGTTCAAACGGCCAAAATGGGAAGAAGATGAAGAACCCTAACAGAGGTGAAGAATAGGGTTTGCATGAAAAGAAACCGTGAATGAAGATGTGGGAGGAAAGTCTTGAGATATGCACGAAGATATGCCTCGGGTAGAAGGCAAACCGAAACATAAATGCACAATAACATCAGTTCTAAGAAGACTGGAGCAGTAGGGCTTTGTCGCATAGGGTTTAATGCCTCGATTTCGTAAATAACCGAGGCAGTAGAGTGAACAGGTTTCGGTTTTTACTTAACCGAAACATATAAGTTTGTTTTAATTACAAGAATGGCACCGCATTTTAATATGTTTCGGTTTTGTAAAGACTGAAGCATATTAGGCGCGTTAAAAGAGTGTTTTTTTACTGGTGATTGTGACATGCTTGTATCAGATTTTGTTCATTTTATTTAAACAATTTGAGTATATATTATTTGAACAAGCTCTTATTTATATCTTTGAATTTGGGAAATTATGTTATCGATTAAACTATTAATTTTTTGTTGATGTTGTTAAGTACTGGTTCTCTTTTTTTTTTTTACTAATATTTTTTTATTGATTGTCGGAATTGTTCTGATATTATAAAAATCTTTATTAGTGAATTTGGAGATAACAAGAACAAGGGTCAAGGGTTACAACAAGAACAAAAAATTATGAATATATAAGAAACTTATTTGTATGTTTCTGAAAATTGTTTAAATTTAAATTACAAAAAGTTTGTATTTTTTTTATTTTAAAAAAAATGTAATTAAATGGGCTAGTGAGCCAACCCGTTTACCCACCAACCCGTGGTGGACTGAGCCGGGTTGAAGTTTTTCTGGCTCGCTAATAAATGAGCCGGATTGAGTTGGCTCACTAAGTGACCAACCCGTGGTGGGCCGGTCGAGCCGGGTTACCTGTTTTGATAGCTCTAATGTATATATAGAAAACAAAAATAGCATATCATATTTATTGAAGGTTGACATAGATGTTATTTTTTTCTCGTTTTTCTAATTTTCTTTTCAAGGTAAAAAACAACGCAGATAATGAGAACTAGACTTATTTCAAATGATGTGTAGATATTTTTTTTTATTTAATTTTTTATTTGTTTGTTATTATTTTTATTTATATTTTAGGTTTAGTTCATATTTTTTTATTATAAATATAATGTTTTATGTATATATTTAAATGAGGAGAGATTAATCATCTACCTAGTTTTTTTATTACATTCAGTATGGTATTTAGAATTTAAAGCTCTTTTTAAAAAAAAAAATATTTGTTGTCTCTAACACTATATCTTTGTCATTTGAATATAGAAACATATATTTTCAATAAGAACTTGGTTGATTATATTATAGTAACAAGTGTATGATTTGTATGTACCTACTTGAAACAGAGTGTTAGATATATTATTTTTATATTTTATCTTAATTATTTTGTTATTATTTCTTATTTATATTTTGGATTTACTCCACATTTCTTTTATTATAAATAAAATATCCTATGTGTATATACAACACAAAAAAGATTAATCTCATATATAATTTTCACTATATTAAATAATATGAATAACTAATAAAATTTTATTTTTTAGATTTACATTAAGCATCTATAATTTGAAGGTTTTTGAGATTTTATCTTTAGAAATAACTAAATGCAAAATTGTTTAACCTTATCTATATATATGTTTTTCTCTTTAGTCAAATAAACATAATTTACAACAAATTATGAATAATAGAAGTATTCATAGATATATACATAGGTACCTTTTTTTAGTGACAATAAACATGTAAGATTAACTTCATAATTCATTTATTATTAGGACACTTTTGGAATAAAGTTCGAAACATATTTTTATGATATTTGCATTGGAAAAAAAATCTATATTATATGCCTAAACGAGTAGATGCTTGTATTAGTTTGTATTGACTTAGATAAGTAGTGTGACGTCCCAATTATATGATAAAGACATACATAATCAAGACGTCATCATGCATAATATAGGAAAGCAATTAGATATATAATAAAGGATTTAGGATTACAGTTAGACTAGGCAACAACGTTGTCATTTCCATCCAAGGCTGTCTCTACCTCTCCATCTGCTCCCATCCAAGTGGATGATCATCGCAAAAGAAAACGAATGCAAACATGGCACAAACACAAGCAATTGCAAGGGTGAGCTAATTATATAAAAAGCATATAATTATAGCAATATCTACATATCAGATTTTAACTCAAGTAGAATACATACAAGCAATGCAATATATGACACTGATCCTAACATGTTATATTCTAGACTGGACTCATCCGGACTTTAGAATGATAGTCGAGCTATGGCGGGCCATGCACCCGTGGTGGCTTGTGATACTTGGGCTCCCCCACCCTAGGCTCCCCCGCCCTAGGCTCCCCCGTCCTGCCACACTCACGAGGTTAGTCTGTTCCGCACCTTGGAGCATGCACTAGTGTAGTGAAGGGAAACAACCACGGTTGTTTTTCCCTATAGGTTGCGGTTCCAGAACTGCGACATATACTGTCGCGGCAAAAAGTTAGTGACTATATGTCGCGATTGTAACCGCGGTCAAAAGTTCTGCGAATAGACCGCGGTTGCATTAGGAACCGCAGCCAAAACCCTTCATATTTTCTAAAAAAAAATTGTTGCACTATAGGTCGCGGTTCGAACCGCGGTAAAATACCCAGGAATAGACCGCGGTTATCAATATAACTGGCCAACAACTGTGATTGATAATCAGATTACCAAATGGGTTCATTCCATCAGTGGCTAAACCAAGCCTAAGATTTCTACACTCTTTACCAAATTGGGGGAATTGTTGATCAATATTTTTCCATTGCTTTGAATCAGCTGGATGACGAAGCAGCCCGTCAATTTTTTTCTCATCTGCATGTCATCTAAGGTTTTTAGCATCTTTGGGATTCGCAAATAAACACTTAAGTCTAGGCACTATTGGAAGGTACCATACTACTTTCAAAGCAGATCCATTTTTTTCTATCTGACCATTATCTTCACTATTGTTTTTTTACTTGTATTGTGATAACCCACATTTTGGACACTTTGTCAAAAATTCAAACTCTTTCCTATATAAAATGCAGTCATTGGGACAAGCATGTATCCTTTTATACTCCATACCCATTGGACAAAGAATTTTCTTCGCATCATAATTACGAGTGGGTAGTGTATTTCCATCTGGCAGCATTTCATTCAACAACGTCAACAATTATGTAAAGCTCTTATCAGTCCATCCATTGCTCGCCTTCAAATTCATGAGCCTTAACACAGCTGACAAACGTGTGAACTTAGTTGAACCGACATACAAAGGTGTTTCCGCATCAGTCGACATCGTCTCAAACACATGAGCTTTGGCAAAATTTTCTGCGCCAACATTGCGGATCACGTCCTCTATTTTTTCTTCATCCGGTCGATCTTCTTTCATGGTGGAATCAGTAACATTTTCAGTTTGCGAGTCAGTCGGAGAGTGCATTTCTTCGCCGTGCCATATCCATGTTGTATAACATCTTAGGAAACCATCACAGATAAGATGTTCTCTATATTGTGTTGCGTTCAACTTTCTTCCATTCAAACAGTTCACACAAGGACATCTAAACCTCACTTCATCATCACTTGAACCCTCATTACGTTGTGCAAATTGTATAAATTCCTTTACCCCTCTCTCGTACTCAACACTAATGCGTGGTAAAGTAATCCAATTTCGATCCATTCCTAAATATTACAACATTACAATTATACAATTTTCTATATAAAATTATCAATTCAATCATACAATCAATTCAATCATACAATCATACCATTAATAAGCATTCCAATGATTAATTCAAACATTCAAGGAAGCAAAAACGACAAAGATCATCAAAGGCAATTCAAACAATTATGCATTCCTAAATATTACAAAATTACAATCATACAGTTTTCTATATAAAATTATCAATACAATCATACAATCAATTCAATCATACAATCATAACATTACTGAGCATTCAAATGATCAATTCAAACACTCAAGGAAGCAAAAACGACAAAGAGCATCAAAGGCAATACCCGGAATGGGCGCAGCGAGGAGGAAGGGGCGTGGCAGATAGGATCTTGACGGCGGAGAATGGCAGGCCGAAACTTTGAACGGCGAGAGGAACGGCGGAGTGGAAGTTTGACGATTTTGATCGGTCAAAACTTTTCCTTAACGTTGAAAATGGCAAACGAACCGAACAAATTTGAATTTAAACGGTCCAAAACGATGAAAATGGAAGTAGAATCGCGTCGTCGACGGTGGAACGAAGGCAGTAGCGTTTCTGAAATTCTTTCTCGCGAAGAAGATAACACTCTTGCGGCGTTTTTTATTTTTTAAACCTAAAAAGGCATATGTCGCGGTTCAACACCTAACCGTGATAATACAGGGGTATATGCCGCGGTTCCCCACTTAACTGCGGCCTATTCTCCTAAAAAAAATTGAAAATGGCATTTCTGATATTTTTTTCAAACTTTATGTCGCGGTTCAACGCGCAACCGCAACATATTCCCTTAAAAATTTAAAATTTATTCAGATCAGGGAATAGGCCGCGATTCTGCAGTAGATTCCCTAATGTTCTGAATTCACCCAACTGCAATCCCAACTGCGTTTCAGGGAATTTCAGAAGTTGTAGGGGGAATATGCCGCGGTTCTGAGTGTAACCGCGACATATTCCCCCTGCAACTTCTGAAATTCCCATCAGGTCAGACCCTGCATTAATTTTTTAAGGGAATATGTCGCGGTTCCTAGAGCAACCGCGATCGATTCCCCTACGAATTTAATGAGGGACTGACCTGATGGGAATTTCAGAAGCTGCAGGGGGAATATTCCGCGGTTACACTCAGAACCGTGGCATATTCCCTACACTTTTTTTGTTTTTCTGATGTAGAGTCAAAGGCAGAGTTTGACCGGGGAATATGCTGCGGTTGTCAGGCGAACCGCGACATATAAGTTTGATTTATTTTCAAAAATGCCACCGCACAGTATTATGCTGCGGTTTCGGTGGAATCACTGCATAATGTGCGCGGTAAATGTTCTATTTTTTACTAGTGATGATGGAAGCCTCCAAGACTAAGACCTCCTGCTACTCTTCACCACATGGTTCAGTCCTCTCTACGTGAGAAGAAAGACCATTGGAGCGTCAGGAAGACCCCCAAGACTGAGGTCCTACTTTCATTCTAAAACACTAAGAATCTCACCGAGAGATTTTACAATTAAACCACCACCAGTAACCTTGAAACCATGTTTATTTCTTTCCCAATTCATATACCTTTGAATTATAATCAAACCACATGTTTAAGCTTTAAAGATCAAGTCATATGTACCAAACATGCTCCACAACCACTTTCAATCATCTCACATAGACAATACTGTCATGTTATCTCAATCACACTACAAAACTCTACAATTTCTTGTAAAATAATACATTCCCAACAGGTTAAATTTAATATCATACGTAATCTTTATTACTAATTTTCTATAAAACAATATTATTTTAATATAATTTATCATCATATTTACTCTTTTGCATCTCTTATATATAATATATTAATATAATATATCTCATACTTTCTTTTATATATAAATATTATGATAACAATTTATATCAAAAGTACTTCCCTGCATCTTATATATCCCTATTATATTAATATAATATATATCATGCTTTCCTAAGTTATATTTCCATATTATATTAATGTAATATATATATATATATATATATATATATATATATATATATATATATATATATATCATACTTTTCTAACTTCTAACACCCTAAATTTGTGATAGGCACCTATTTAAACTTATCTAGATGGATTTTACCAATTATACAATGCTTATAAAGTTGTTTAGGCTTGAATTTAACTTCAAAACATATCATCCTATAACTTATGGACTCTAATTTAATTTTGCCATTTTTAATGTGTTTTTTTGTTCAATTTTATCTACCTAACAAGTCACAACTGACTTGTCTAAACTGCCCAAACAAATCAAATGCAATCATTACCCCAAATGCACAAAATCACCATCCAAATAGCTTACAATGCTCCCTTAATTATGAAATTGCCTGCTAAATTATTTAACACTACAAAATGCTTACTTCCAACCTCACCTCACTACCTAATTGGTCACCGAAGAGGGTTTAGATGTTTGAGTGCATCAGACTCACCTTCGACTCTAGCACATATGACTAGTCACAACGGACTGGACCAGGCCAGGGCTGCTCTATGATCAAGGATGTGCCAACTCATGTTTTTAAGTCCCCTCTATCCTACCAACAAAGACAGGCTCTCAACAAGTTATTATTTGATTATCTAAGTTATTAAAACTGTCCTATAGTGTTCTAGACATCAAATACCCAATCTTATATATCTCCCTTCCCCTCACAGTAACCTTAAACAATACATGTACACCTGTTTAATACCCATATACATACTATCACACAGCCTTACTCCAAACCCTCCAACTAGATCAATTTCAACCAAAATAGATTTAATTTTAATAGAGATACTTACAAACATAAATTTCCACATGTACCAGTTCAACACCAAAGCACAAATTCACAGTCTCAGTTTGTTGTGTTAATCTGTGATTGAAAGCATAGTGATTGAGTTAATGACCAACCGTTTTCACATTCCGTTTTTACATTTCTGTTTCCAATTCTTGTTATATATGTGTTTACATTGTTGTTCGCATCCGTGTTTTAATTTATTTCATCCGCATTCACAATCTTTTCACAAACCCCCCCCCACTTCGTGTTAGACCTGATTCTCGAACCACAGTTTGGTCCTTGAGAGACGACCTAGGAGTCACTTCCTGGTTTATACTGCATTCTTTTATGCACATTAAATTTTGCATGGGCGGCGACACCCACCACCCGTTCAACCAAGTCGCTGGGTGGCGAACGACGAACTCTCAAAGAGAGACTCACTGCCACCCAGCCCATTAGCACATGGGTGGTGAACGGCGTGTTCTAAAGGAACCAGTGTCGCCCACTCAACCAAATTACTGGGTGGTAAACGGCGAACTCTCAATGAGAATCACTGCCACCCAACCAACTAACACGCGGGCAGCGAATGGCGAGTTCTACCAAGGAACCATTGTCTCCCAATCGACAACATCGCGTATAACCTATCTGTCACCCCTTCTCCAATTAACTTAGATCTCGGAAACAATCAACATAATAGAAAATGGAAAAACGCTCGTCTAAACACGCATCGACGACCGGAATAATTCACATTACAATAGCAAAATAGAAGCGTCAACTGTATTCAGTATTAATAAACAGAGGACTGTACAATGTGTCTACGGCCCAAAGGCCCAAAAGAAAAACAAAATAAAGATCAGAAGGTCCATTAATATATGTAACACATCGTATCCCCTCCCCAAAAAGCCATTCACTAAGTCAAAGCAATCATCGACCATCCACTTTACCGGCCTCATCATCTTCGTGGCCAACCTGGCCGCCCGCGCCCCCTTCGACTTGCACAGTAACCGACCCCTCTTCTTCGCCGACCGGAGTGGGGATGGGCATCATTGTACCACTATAGACATCCTGCCTAAGGTCGAAGCCAACGGTGGTGGGGTCGAATTTGAAAAAGTAAGCTGCCTGGGGAATGACCTTGAAAAAACCTTCTTCATGCTTCAGCTGAACATCTTGATTCAGCCGGTCAATATCCTCAGTCGCCTTGTGCAACTCTCCCTCCAACCTGATATTCTCAGAGTGAAGTTCCATTAGCTCTTATTCTTGATTCTTGATCTTCTCTCTAGCTTGACGGAGGTTCGCGCCCTGCCGAGCGGTTTCCTCCTTTTCAGTCTGATACTTCAGCCTTAGATCTTGCAACCTTTTAGTGAGCGTCACCACCTCCACGCACGCGTCCTCTAGTTTCCTCTTCAAGTCGGTCTGCTCAGACTCGCATTTGGAATGCTCGAGAGTGAGTGCTTCCAGGTTGGCCTTCGCGTCGGAGGCGGCCTTCTTCTCCACAACGAGTTCTTTTTGGATCTCCTCCAATCCACGCCGGTCAGCAAAACCCTCCGCATACCACATCAGCATAGCCCCTCGACCGGTGAGCTCTAGGGAAGCCTTAATGATCTCCCGTTCGGAGAGCTGTTCAACCACCTCTCGTTGAGCGGAGCTCATTCGGAAGTCCATCCGATCGCTTACGCCAAAGGACGAATCAAGGAGACCACCGGAAAGAGATTGGGGAGGGCTGTCTCGCCTACTCCTTTTAGAGAAAGACTTATCCCCCTCTTTGGATCTCTTCTTCTTCTTAGAAGAGCGGGAGATATCCGCCAGAACAGGCTTGGAGGTGCCGGCAATAGCTTCTGAGACACCCACAATCACCTTAGGAGGATTAGTGGGGGCAACGTTGGCTGACAAGAAGTTGCGAACCAAAGGATTGGAACCGGCACGGGGCACATTAGTCAGCAAAATACCCATGGGCGGAGGCTGGGAAGGAGGCGCCCGTCAAACAATCTTGAAAGTCGGTTTAGGCTGAGAAGGTTCCTGGACGTCCTCACTTCCACCGGACAGTCGAAGATCTTTCTTCCGGGCGGGAGGAACATAGCTTGTCTTGCGGGGGCCCGGGAATGACATGACACCAACAGAAGAAACATGAACTTAGACAAGATCAGGTCAATAAGCAAATATGGGTGGATACTAAAATCGTACCAAATGCCACGTTAGTAAAATCCTCGTGGCAGAGGCATTCGACCAGTTTGCGGGCAGGAAGACGGCAAGGAAGATCATTGATGGTCCTCATAGCTTCGACCTCAACCGGGGTCATACTACTGGTCGGCACAATGTTTATTCGGGCTGGCTCCTCGGTGCAGTAATAAGGGAACAATGGCTCGCCCGTCGGGTCGCAAAATTGGTTTCGTCTGCCCTCTTTTATTATTATTTTAAAGAATTTCGTCTTGAAGTCCTTGAAGGACTCCGAGTGAGGTTTGAATAAGCCCTCTTGGATGGACGTCAGTGAAACCCAACCTCGCTTTGCGAGTGGCCAGACGTGGAAGTAGTGGAAGAACACCGAGAGGGAGGGTGTGATGCCTAAGGCCGAGCACATCACTAGGAACACCATAATACAAGCCCACCCGTTCAGGTGCAACTAGGAAGGAGCGACGTTCATCCTCTTTAGGACGACTGCTTGAAAACGGGTGAAAGGAATGCGCAAAAACATCCGACGAAACACATACGTATATACAAAAAAGAAGTCCTCAGAACTTGTCCCTTTTCCATGGAAGACCCGTTCGTTGCGGTAGCATACGCTCATACGAAACAATTGAGCATCTGCCTCATCACGAGCCAGAAAAGATTTGTTTGCCCAGTCCAAAAGGACATTCCGGTTCCCGAACTCAGATTCATAGGACCCCACATCGTGCGAAGCCCAGTCATAACCGCCAATAGGCAGTCAACCACTGGCCGGGGCTGCTTGCACGACATTCACTTCCACCCCACCTTCCAAGAGGAACAGAGCCTCCGCGTATATTATTCGATCGATGCTAGATTCTGAGGAATCCGGAGACCCCCTCTCGGTGTCGGACCTTTCAATCCAGGATGATGACCCTGAGCTGCGAGAAGTCCCGCTATCATTAGAGGAGCCCCCACTGTCTCCACCCGCTAAGCCGGAAGAAGACAAAGTAGTAGCCATTTATTTACCTACTTGAAGAAAAACCGGACGGCTGCAGTAAGAATAAGAAGTAAAAGTAAGTCTGAAACCGTTAAAGAGCCCCTATTTATAGCCAAAATTTTGAAATCGTTGATCACATCGTCACCGTTCAAACGAAGCACAACTAAGGGCTCAGATTGAAAGACTATTGCGTTGCCCCGCATCCTCGCCTATAGGAATCGGACACGTGTCATCTGATATTCACCGAACAAGTAGGACGGTCGGACTCCTAAAAGAAGGATTAATATATGAAAGACCTCTGAACAAGTGAAGCGGTCGATCATCTCATGTTGGAGTGGCCGGACGGTCATGAACGAACGGATTAGAAGGTCAAGATAAAGTCAGCATGATTAAGATAATTGCATGATTAAGGTCATTGGGCTGAGATTGGGCCCTGATTAGGGCCACCTTAATATTAGGCCCATATCCAGCACTATAAATACAAGTCAAGGGTACCAGGTATATAGGTTCATTTATCGCGCATTCAATACGGAGTTCTAATACCCGATTGGACTTTTAACTGACTTAAGCATCAGAGTGCCTTTAGCAGGTACCCCCCAAGCGAATCTTAGTAGAGACGGACGGACAAGCGAGAGGAGATGAGGAAGTGAACGATCGGAGGAGAGACTAAAGTGTGAAGGGTTCGGATTACTTAGCCACACACTGGAACAATTTATATAGATAAAGAGTTGATACAATAAGGAGATGGAAGGTCAAGGAACTGTCCTAGACTGCTAGGTACAATGATTATAGATAAACCTACACACTACTCCCTACTTTAGTCTTACTGACTACCCTAACATAAGTAGACTTAGTAATTATTCTACCATTAAGATACACAGCTCACACACAACTCACACACACACTAACCAATAATTCTAACACTCCCCCTCAAGCTGGAGCATACAAATTATATGAACCAAGCTTGAAATAGATAAACTTGATTTTGAACTAGATTTTTTTTCAAGAGTGTGAGGCAGTGTGTTATCACATGTCAATGTGTTATCACATGTCAACGAACAACTATAGCAACTTGTGAAACTTCAACTTCAAAAGTGGATGATGGAGAGCAGTGGTGGACACTGACAATCTGCAAGGACAAAATCCCTCATCAAGTAAGGATGGGGCCTGTAGTGGCTAAATGCGACAAAACTACAGGGACTGCCATCTTTGAGACTGATGGGTGATGGGGCCTATAGTTGCTAAAAGCAACAAATCTACAGGGACTACCATACTTATGTGGCTTGAACTGCAATACTTGGCTTGCCACATAAATGACAAACTGCAAGGACTGGATCCCCATCTCTGAGATGGATGGGTGATGGGGCCTGTAGTGGCTGAAAGTTACAAACTACAGGGACTACCATACTTGGCTTGCAGTGTCTTGGAAACATACTCCCCCTCACTATGAACGGTGGAAACAATGAAATTATTGATTGGGATTGGAAACATACTCCCCCTCACTAACATAAGTAGACTTAGTAATTATTCTACCATTAAGATACACACAACTCACACACAACTCACACACACTAACCAATAATTCTAACATCCATGATAAAGAACCAAGGTCATACAAATTAAAGAGATAAGGAAGAAATTAGAACCAAACTTTCCCAAGATTCTTAGGAGTTGCTCCATGCTCCAATTGTGCCTTCCCTTCAAATCAACATCTTCAATTCATATATCCTATCTCTCATCAAACTCTAAAGGGGCATAACACCATGAACTAAGACTGAAGACGCAAGAAGGGGTGGGAGAGCTTTCCAACACCCCAAACAACCTCCAAGGACCTTTCTCAGTCGCCTTAGGTGGAGAGAGATAGTGGGAGGAAGAGAATTCCCCAAAACCTAGAGGAAAACATGAATAAATACCCAATTTTGACATGTTAGCGAGGCCATTTCTAAGTGCCATCAGTTAAAACACGAAAGGGGGTCTCTATCAAGCCGTTTCTCAGCTCAAGTTCTTCCGCACTAACTCGTGCTCAATGGCACTTTTCCACCGTTTAGTGCTACCTGTGCAAGGGCTGGTGGCGCTCAGTCCCAAGCAGTTTGGCAATAACACTCTATAATTGAAGAACTGGGCGTGATCCCAATGGTGCCCAATGTGGTTATTTGCTTCAAATTGATCATTTCTTATCTAAAACATGCTCCTTTAAGTTCTTACTTGTTTTTCTTCACTAGAATTGCTCCCTATGTTAATTTTACACACTTAAACAAAGATATTAAAAGTAAAACAAACATAAAACCATTAAAATACAAAACAATACAAAACACACTAAATTTGAAGATAAAACAAAATGTAAGCTAGGAATAAGTTGATTTATTTACGACAATAGTCTCACAAAATTAGATAAAAATAGATGTTATCAACGAGATGCTTTAATACACCACTAAAACACTTAAAGTAAGTTTTGCTACGATAATCTTTTATCGTATGATTGACCTTGGCACTACCTGTTTAACTCTTAATTAACAGTACAAGTTCCACATGCCCATCACACCTTTGTTCAGTTTACTTTAAGTTTGATCCTGACTACGTCTTTGATCAATTTATTTTGAAAAAATCAGTATTTCTCCTATGAAAGTCTGTAGTTCATAAGATAAAATGAGTCAAACTAAAAGAATAACTGATAGTATAGTATATTTATTCTGTTGAGATATTATTGGAAGTTTCAATTTTATTCCTATTGGTTTTAATTTTGTATTTCGCGGTATCTTTGTTTTATTACTAGGGTATAAATTCCAGTCTCGGGAGATTTGTTTCCAAGAATAGGTTGTGCTTTTTACCTAAATTATCCTATCAATTTATGTATATATACTAGAAATAATTAATATAAAAGAAAGAAGATTTTTATTCAATTGATTGATTTGAAAGAGAATATCAACTTCTATATACAGAGAACTAAAACACTAAAGTAAGAATTACAATCTCTTAAATCTTCTAACAACTACTAATAAGTTCTAACAACTTCTAGTAATACAATTTAGTATTCTACTAACAACTATTGCACTCAATATCCAACATAACAACATTTAATAGTCTACCAACTTTTAGTAATGCATTTAATATCCTACTTCCGACATATATATCAAATATATGTAATGAGAGAAATTAATTTATTCTAATTTTTGAGATCTCACATTTACGCTTTACTTTTTCTACTTTTACCTGTTTTTTCTGGAACGCACAAGCTAATAATTTTATTTTCTATTTCATATAAAACATATATTTATTCTTTTGACAGTTTGTGTGTTATGCCTTCTACATTCAATCATATATGGTTGGTGGAAGGTATTTGTCTAATCCAAGATATTATTATTGTCAGACAATTACTGCTAGTGTCTTTGTGAATGGTAATACTGTAATTTGTGAAGCACGGAGTATTTTAAGGGTGGGAATTCCGTCTACTGTCATGTTGCATTCGTAGAGTGAACAACTTGGGATTGGCCGAAAATTGCTAATTTATCCGTTATTTCCCGAGGTGACAGTTAAAATCAAGTTTTCATCAATTTATGCATGATTGTATTTCAAATTCAAATATTGACTACTTTTTTGTTTTGTCAGGGTACTCTGTTTTCTTTCTATTGAGCTATGTAAAAATTACCAGTGGACCATTGAAGATGAAAAGGTTTGGCTGTCTTTTCAACTTTATCTTTCCATTTCAAAATGCATTACAGAGGACCAACATACTGCAACTAAAGTACACACCGTGTGCACAAGTTACTTTCCTAGGAGTACGAATTCTGTATGGCCTAAAAACCATATTACAATTAAGTGCCAAATGCCAAGAAATTATTAAATCCGAAGCAAAGTGTGTTTTGGTCTAAATAATAAAGATACCGTAGAAATATGGGTGAATATATTGCACGTAACTGTACAATAAGTATGGATTTATTGATATAAATATAGATTTGTTTGTGAGAAATCCCTTAAATCAAGGGATTGAGATTAGGAGTTTACTTGGTAAATTTGCTCCTGATATAGCGTCTTTATGTATGGAGATGTATTTCCTTTTATTAGGATTTCGTTTTCCCTTTAAATACTAATATATTGTTCTTTTTTTAAGTCAAGAAAAGTAATTCCCTAATAATTGTTTACTGTGTACACATTTTTTCACTGGTATAAGTGATTAGAAACAAAGCTTCTTACAGCTCTGTCTGAAGCATATCTTTTCTGTACATATCATGGAGTCAGGTTCATCGAGTTTGAAATTCACCCAATTCAATTCTAAATCGGTACACTAAAAAGAATTCAACCTGACTCGATACACAAAAGTCTATTTAGGTTGTGTTGACTAGATTCAAGGGTTGGATATAATTTGCTTTCACCTCTAATCAAGAGCATAGCCTTCCAATTCCCACTCCCACTAAAATAAGCACCGGGATTTAAAACTGTAAATTCAAGGTAAGCTAAATAATTTTGTAAATAACACTCAAAGGTAAGCTAAATAATTTTGTCTTTGTTTCTATAGGTATTGAGCTTTAAGGTGGCAGAGACCTTGCAAAGGGATGGGATCCAGTTTACTACTTCAGCAGGAAGTGAAGTTAATAGTTATTTTGATGAGAATAACCTTGGCTTTATTAATGTCTTGTATGGAAGGTATTAAGGAATTTGACATTTAAGAAGAATATTACATAATAAACAATGTTTAGTAGTACTTTACTTTAGCATTTGGGTACACTATAACTTCCTCCAACTTCCAGTGTATCATATTTGTATGTCTAAATCTTTTTTACTTGTCTTTTATGTAATTATTAGATATTGAGAATATATTTATCCTAATAATATATTATTTGCAACAAATATAAAAAACATTAATATCATGCGTAGTAAAGAATATTTATTGACAGGATTGATAAAGTAGTATTCATATAAACAACTAGAGATCATTTCTTTTGCACAGACGAATTTTCTCACAAATAATATTTTCATTACACACTTATCACCTAATTGGGTTCGGCTGAGTTTATTAGGTTTAAAATTCATCTACTCATTACTGAACCCTGATTCTAATTTTGTTCTCTAGAAAAAATTCAACTCATTCCACAGAAACGTAACTGGGTTGGGTTGGTTGGGTTGGATGGATTGGATGTTTATTGCAACCTGTCTACACCCTTAATTACAGTAGTGAAGTTTAATGCATTGGATTAATTCAAAAAATTCTTAATGGAGCAATCATATATAGAATTATATCCATTGTATTTGTATATACATGTTTAGTTTATATATGTGTGTGGACATTGGTGCATATAGTAAATACAGTCCAAGGTTGATTTTTAATGAATTTTAAAGAGGTAAGTATTCAAAAAGGGAGAGAGAGTAATCTTAAATAGATAGGTTGGACATCTATTTATTAAACAAGTCATTGATGGATTGTATGTTTTCTAATACTTAGTTAGTGGACCATAAATGTTTTTTTAATCATTTTTTTCTGGTCCATTCATAATGGTTAATCCATAAATCATTGTTGCTGGTCTGCTATCAGCAGAATTACTACCTATTTTGTTAACCATGCTAATTGTATTGTTTAGAAATTTTATCAACATGACAAATTTATTCAATATTATAATCAGGTGACTCAAATTAGAATAGCCAGTAAGGAGGTTCTCCTCAATGTGATTAACCTTGCTACTGTTGCAGAACTTGATCTTCCAACAAACTTTTATGATGCTTTAGGTATCAATGCCTTCTTGACAGTGAATCGAATACAAGAACTTTTGAACTGAAAAGTAATAATCTTTTATTGTCTCTTATTATCGTTCAACAGGAAATCCTTTTCACAAAGCCTACAATGTTGTGCCTTTTTATGCTGAAACTAACTATCCTGATTCTCTATGTAAACAAAACAGCTGATGGAAAAGGCAATGTCCATATCAAGGTTTGTTAATGACTTTTACTGGAAATAATTTTTTCTTGATTGCGTTGTTCTTATAATTTGGATCAACAAGCTAAATAAGATCATACAGCTTCCACAATCATAGATTTTTGGAACCATGACTTTTCTTTTTATGTTGAAAAGTGTCCCAAAGGACTTAGGTCTCTAACAGAGCCAATCCTGTATTGTGTTGTCATGATCAGGTTAATTAGTGAACTTTATGCATTGTGATTCAACTTGAGTGCTTTGTTTGTCTCAACAAGAAAAGGAAAAGGGAGAAGATAGAAAGTAAGCAGTGAGAAAGAATATATTTTTAAGGGTTGTTTGCTACAATAAAAATATTAAAATATGAAGAGGAAAAAAAATGAAATGTCATTAAATAGACAATTATGTTTGGTTAAAAGCTCTTTTTGGTCCCAGTTTTGGTTGGGAAAATTCGAAATGGTCCCCATGTTTTTTTTGTGTTCAATTTAGTCCCAAAGAACGTATTTGGTGTTCAATTAAGTCCTTTTCACTAACTCCGTCTAAATTGATAACGGTGAGATGTCCAAACGTGCAATTAGAGGATGAACTGTCATTTATGTTCTGACGTGGACTAGACCAGTCATCATCATAGGGACCATATTTGAAAATAATTAACAGAAATGGGGACTAGATTGAACAACTTTCATTCATTACAAAACAAAGAGCCACATCACCATCTTCTTCAACCTTCAGCCCAATCAAAAATAGAAACCCTACTTTCTTTCTAAAAATCTAACCCTAGCGCCGCCACACCTAAACCCTCTGGCCACCACCGCAATCACCACATACCTGTAAACGAAACCCAGAAGACCATTACCATGACGCGGCTGCGACCACCTCCATGCACCACCATTTTCATCGCGCGCCTTCACCATCATCTTCTTCCCAGTTCGCGCTGCCACCATAGCGATTGAGGGTTTCGATTTAGGGGTTTTTGTTCTGTTATCTGGTTTTTGTAAATTGGAATGTATGATTTTCGTTTCAAAATTGATTTGGGGAATTCTTGGTTCTTCTCTGTTTTGCGAGTGGTTAGGGATTTTGTTCTTCCTTGCAGGTATGGGTTTTGCGAAGTGGGGGATGAGGGTTCAAATTGGGAATGTTAGGGTTTCTGAACTTGGGGTTTTTCGTTTTGGGTTCATTTGATTCGCGATAATGGGTTTCGTGGTGGTTGTTGTTGGATGCACGGGTGGCACCAATGAAGGTGTTGGTAGGTGGCCATAGGTGGTGTTTTTGGGTGGTTGTTGGACAGAGAAAATGATGGAGGTGAGAAGATGGTGGCTGGTCGTGACCGGTGGTGGTTAGGGTTAGGTGGTGGCTAGGGTTTTTGTGTAAGGGGAAATTAGGGTTTCTGGAGGTAGGAGATGATGATGACATGTCAAGGGTGATGTGTCATTGAAAGTTGTTCAATCTAGTCCCTATTTCTCTTAATTATTTTCAAATATGGTCCCTATGATGATGATTGGTCTAGTCCACGTCAGAACATAAATGACAGTTCACCCTCTAATTGCACGTTTGGACATCTCACCGTTATCAATTTAGACGGAGTTAGTAAAAAGGACTTAATTGAACACTAAATATGTTCTTTGGGACTAAATTGAACATAAAAAAAACATGGGGACCATTTCGAATTTTCCCAACCAAAACTGGGACCAAAAAGAGCTTTTAACCATTATGTTTCTATTCAAAATATTGTTATAAGTAGATATAAGGCCATTTTAGGAAAGATGCAAAACATTGTTTCCTTTTATTTTTTTTCTCACCTATTTCTCTCATGTCAAACTAGGAGAGTTTCTCCTTTCTCACATCTCGCCCCCCTCTTCAATTTCTTGCTCTTCTATTTAACCTAAACAAAACAGAGAACAGAACTGATCTATAAGTGCATTGCTTTAGAACAAACTATATTTGTTTAGAGTCTGCAGATTGAGTGTATGGTATTTTTGTTCATTTTACTATCCGTGAGTTTTTGGCTCAGCTAAGTAAATTAATAGAATTCTTGTCCTGACTGCTGATGGTTGAAGGCAATTCGGCATGGTAATGTTCTTGTGCGTATATCAATTAGTGAGATCTGCAGAAATCAGATTATGTGCTGGTAAGTAATAGTTTTCCCCGAAAATCTGCACAAAGTTGTATACTGTTCTATGCACATATCTTAATCTCCTATTCTGTCTGCTAAATTTTAGAATCTATACTTTAACAATATTAGATCAATTTCATTCTGATGCCTGATACACCTAAACTGGCTTATAATTTTGTTCAAGGTGATTTACATTTTGGTTACTGAGTTAATCTTGTAGGTCTTTGTCTAATTTATTAAAATGTCTATTAATATCGGCTATCTGTTAGCATTTGTTAGTATCCGTTAGTGAGATAGTTAGCTGGGCTGGGATTATTAGAAGAATCAATGCATGTTTCCTGTGAATAGAAGAGGTCGAGAGACCATATTACCTCGATTGTGAGAGAATTATGGTCTGTGGACTTTAGAAGGTGTGAAGCACCGCAGATCGGCCGTGCTTCTTTGTAATTGAGGTTTATCCTCACTATTTCTTCATAATAAGATTTCTATACGTTCCTTCTAGTAAACGAAATCCTTGATTGAACTTAATGATCTCTAGCCATCTAACACGATAATTGAAATTGTTAGATCTTTGTAAATACAGAACCGGTGGATATGAATTACACTGATTCTGTATTTATGTTATTATCTTAAAATAGAGTAACTGAATATCCTGCAGTTATGCTCTCAATATTTTGTAATCATGTATTCTCCCTTATAAAATATTTTTGCTATGGTCTAAATACATGAAATTCTTCCTATGATCTCTTGTTTTTCTCTCTCTCACACACACAATAGAAATCACCATAAAATGAGAATTGGAGAGAATTTTGATCGATAAATGTTGTAACTTTTTCTGTCCATGTAGCGTTTGATATCTGAATAGGTTGCTCGATCCTTATGTTCTAGTTTGTTCTTCTCTGTGATAAAATTCCTTCTCTGAAAAACTATATTATCATATGTAAGTTTTGAAAAAAAAAAACTTTGGGTGGTATTCTGTTATCTTTTTCTGTAAAGTATATTATTGTTTATAATACAAAAGGTGTGCCAAGGTCTAGGTAAGGAGGAGTATAAGGTTAATAAAAATTAGAGTTCAATTTTTGTATTCAGTAATAAAAAAGTGATAGGGAGGATTAGCAGGGTCAGTGAAGAGTTATGAAAAGCAATGGGAGTCTGGCTTTCTTGAATACCACGAGAGGGAGAGAAGTCTCTATGAAATATCTTTCCTGTGTCATATTGATACTATTCGGATAGAGGTTGATATATTAGTAATAAAGTTGACACTTTAACTTCCTTACTTTCTGGCCCAGTTTTATTTAAGTGTCACTTTTATTTTAACTTTTTTTTATAATATTGAAAAACATCGATTAATATCTTGACGGTCTAAAAATAATTTAGAGTATCTTGATTATTGTTTTTAAAGACAGTTTTTATTTCTAAGAAAATCTTCCGTAGTAAAATAATAGCTTTTAAACTCGTACAATATACACCGTTTTATACTAAACCGTTGCCTATGAAAAGGCGGTAGCAGATCAGTAAATAATGCAATCTTATATGCTTCGGTTGCATGCTGGACCAAAGCAGAAAAACTCTATGACCTCAGTTTAGAGAAGAACCGGTGCCTAAAGCTACCCCCAATAAGCCAGCTCTTTTGGCTGACAACTTTAAGAAAACGTGTCACTACCTCGGTTTCATGCAGAACCGAGGCATAACACCACTGCACCGTATCACTTTTTGGCTGCACCGTATCACCTTTTGGCTGGCAAGCGTCTTGAACACGAAAAGGCACTGCCACGTCCACTTTTTGAAGCTTCTATTCGATTTGTCCAAGAGATACAACCTCGTTTCATATTACCCGAGATTTTTCATTTTAAGCATCGGTTTCCTTCAGAGACGATGCCGTAGGGCTCTACTGCTTTGGGTTTCACTCACAATCGAGGTAGTATTCTTTAATAAGTTCAAAATTTCAGCTCTTGTCATTTATTCGCGTCGATGCTGCAGCTTCTTCTTCTTTCTCTTGGCGCTGCTGCTGGTCATTGCTTGTGTTCAATTCTTCTTCGTTGGTTTTTTGTGTTCATTGCTTTTTCTTTCACTTTAAGCTTCCTTGTGTTCACTGCTTCGTCTTTGCTACCACCGCCGTTGTTCTCCCAAGGGTTGCCTCCATCAGCGCGCCGCCGCGAGTCCTTCATCGTTGCCGCTTCGCTGTGGTTTGGTCAGGTGCTGCCATTGTCCCTGCCATTCTCACCTTCGTAGCGGTTGCTGCCGCCCCCACTGTCATCGCCCTTGGTGCTGCTAAGTTATTCATCTTTTGAAGATATATATGATTTGAGATTCTCTCAACTGGTTTATGCAGTACGTAATTATGTGACGTGATTGTTGTTTCTACTATTATTTTCCCTGTAGTGAATCATGTATTAAAATCAGGATTAAATTACCAAGTTGGTCTGTGAAAAATTTCAAATAAATTATTGAAACTTTTAATCGAATTCCTAAATCAGGAAAGTAAGTTTTTAATAAGACGCAACAAAGTATAGCCGGCCAAAACTTTTCTGCACAAGCTGCAAATACATTAAGAAAGCAATTATGTAGAGTTTTTCATCAACAACTTATAGCAAGAAAACAACCAATTAAAAATAAAGACAACTATGTCTTGATAAATGCTGAACGTTTTTTAATGAAGGTTTAAGACTTTGAAAAGCAAGTTATTGCTTTTACAGTTACATTTATAAACGAGGAAGGACCTACACCTATGCCCAATAAGGTGTTGCTTTGCTTGCTATGTCCAACACTTTTGGGCACGACGTTAGATATGTCTTTCACATATGTCTGACACACTTCAATTGTGTTACAATGAAAAACTATTTTGTATAGTAATTCCTACAGTGAATCCCTTGGTGCATCTGGAGAAAACACGAGAATTTTATTCAACTGTAGAGTAGATCCACCATATGTGGGGTATAGATCTTTAACCATTTCTTTCATTTGATTCTTTAAAGTGAACAATTCATTCTTAGATATATCTTCTACCTTCATTCACTGAAGGTACGTGAAGCCATGGCTGGATCAGGAATCTGGCAATTCATATTGCTTATTTTTCCCTTACTCACCAAAGTATTTGGTGCACTCAGTACCTAAGTTAGAAGGCACGAGGCCAGATGTATCGGTCTCCATTTCTGCTTCTCTTGAAAATGAACATATATCTGGATCTGCTTCAGCACTTTTTATTGGCGGATTTTCTATAATGGAGATGAGCAAGGTGTGGATCTTTGATTCTTCCTCGTTTTATTGCTACAAATTACATTTCAGAATTAGGCAAGAGTGCTTGATTTTTTTTTCCTTCTTCTTTCCTAATAACGAGTCTATCTAGTCGAGTCTTTGGATGTGTTGTTTTTGTTCACTCTCATCATCCTAACCGTGGTAAATTAGATTCGAGAGCTCTTAAATGTGTCTTTATTGGGTATCCTTCTAATAAAAAAGGGTATAAATGTTATCATCCTCAGAGTCGTCGCGTCTTTATCACCATGGATGTCACCTTTCGTGAAACGCAATCCTTTTATGACAGTCCACCACTTCAGGGGGAGAAAGCACTTGAAGTGGATGAATTCTCCATCTTGTCATTACCATGTTTGTCTTTGCAGGATGCCCAAGACCTGAGCAATGAAGATATCATAGTCCACAGTGAGGAAGAAGAGGAAGAAGACAAATTTTTTGGCAAAAAATATGAAAGAAGAGAACAACGCACTTCAACTCTCGAGCAAGAAAAATTGACTAATCCCGAGGTGAGGATCCCTGAAGATATCAATAAGGAGGAGGTAAGTATGACTGAGGATTACCCATTGCATTGAGAAAGGGAAGAAGATCATGTGCTAAATATCCTATTTCTAGTATGTTTGCACTAACAATCTCTCTAATAAGCACAGAAGTTTTATTGCTGCCATTGATGCCACAAAAATTCCTACCTCAATCCAAGAGGCCATGAAACTTGAACATTGGAATCAAGCCATGAAAGAAGAGATGAATGCATTAGAAAGAAATTCAACTTGGGAGATTATTCATAAGCCAAGAAACAAGAAGGCAGTAGGGTGTAGATGGTTATTCACAGTGAAACATAAGGCACAAGGGATAATAGAAAGATATAAAACTAGATTGGTGGCAAAAGGATATAACCAAACATATGGAATTGACTATGAGGAGACATTTGCCCCAATGGCAAAGATGAATACAGTTCGAGTTATTCTCGCTTTGGCTGCCCATTTTGGATGGGACTTACACCATGTGGATGTGAAGAATGCCTTTCTTCATGGAAATCTAGATGAGGAAGTGTACATGGAGATTCCCCCAGGTTTTGAAGTGAAAAATGAAAGAAACAAGGTATGCCTCCTGAAGAAAGCATTGTATGGTCTTAAGCAATCCCCTAGAGCATGGTTTGGAAGATTTACAAAAGCAATGGTTTCCTTGGGATACAGACAAAGCCAAGGAGATCATACTCTATTCATAAAGCACTCTTCTACAGGTAAACTCACTCTATTACTTGTCTATGTGGATGATATGATTATTGCAGGAGATGATGAAATAGAAAAATTGACATTAAAAGATAAATTGACAACTCAATTTGAAATGAAAGACCTAGGAAAACTCAAATATTTTCTTGGAATAAAGGTTGCCTACTCCGAGAAAGGAATTTTCATCTCTCAAAGGAAATATGTACTTGATCTCCTCAAAGAAACAGGAAAGCTGGGATGTAGAACTTCAACAGTTCCTATAGAGCAGAATCACAAAATGGGATGTGAAGAAAGTGCTCCTATAGAGAAAACCCAATATTAGAGATTGGTAGGAAAATTGATTTATCTATCACACACAAGACCAGACATTGCTTATGCAGTTAGTGTTGTGAGCCAATTTATGCATGATCCAAGAGAGAGACACATGCAAGCAGTTGACAAAATTCTTCAATACTTGAAGTCAAGTCCAGGAAAGGGGCTATTATTCAAAAGGGAAGACACATTGACTATGAAAATATATACTGATGCTGACTATGTAGGTTCTATTACTGACAAAAACTCTACTTCTGGGTATAATGTGTTTCTTGGAGATAGTCTGGTAACATGGAGAAGCAAAAAACAAGATAGAGTTTCTCGTTCTAGTGCAGAAACTGAATTCCAAGCTCTTGTTCAAGGAATGTGTGATGAACTCTGGATGAAAATCATTTTGGATTATCTTAAAGTCAAAGTGGAGAACCCGATACAACTACACTGTGACAATAAGTCTGCCATGAGCATAGCCCATAATCCAGTACAGCATGATAGAACCAAACACATTGAGATTGATAGACATTTCATCAAAGACAATCGTGATAGAGGTTTTGTGATTACAACTCATGTTCCTACAAAACTTTAATAGCAGATATTTTTACATAAGGGCTTCTTCCAGGTAGATTTCAAGATCTTGTAGACAAGTTGGGAATGATTGATATTCATTTACCAACTTGAGGGGGAGTGTTGTAATTAGAGAAGATTTCTTTATAATCTTCCTAGTTAGAGAAAAATAGATATACAATTTTTTATTTTATTTTGTTTTCCTAGTTTCATTATTTCCCTTTTTATGAGAATTAGATTATTACAGATAGAGGATATGAGGATGTATTTTCAATCAATTCTAAATAATAAATTTCAACATTATTTTCTACTATTGTTTAGAGGAAACTTTGAGATGCACACAGGGCAAAACACAAAAAATAAGCCTGAGGTTTGTTAGCGATTGGCATGATGTTTAAAAATCTCCATGATACCATGTATCTTTAGTAGTGATAATGTCTTTGAAACATTTCATGTAAATATGTTACAAGCATAGTGCTTCTACAAAGATATTTAAAGTATTTGACTGCATTGTATTTTAGATTTATTGTCTTAGTATACGATAAAACTGTCTTCTTAAACAGAGTTACTGATTTAAATGTTCTTTTGTATTAGGATTAGGATGTAAGACAATTACTAGTTACTTATCAAAATTGTGAGCATTATTTGTTCATTTTGTTTAAGCACTGGTTAGGGACATTTTCGTTTTAAAAATAGATTTGTGTTGATCTATTTAGCTCTAGTTTAGCTGTTTCAATTTTGACAAGATATGCAAGATACGAGATGTTTTTGGTTTTGCTATGATATAAGAAATTGTTGTGCTTAACCATTGTTCCCTTAACCTAGTTTTTCTTTTCTGATATTTTAGGTTAACCGAAAAATGATGAAATCAACACTTATCAAAGACCTTTAGGGTGAAAATGAACATCTTAAAGCAGGTGAAAAGTGTGGCTCATTAGTCGTTGCTGAAGTATCTCTTGGGTTCTTCAAGTTTCTTGGTATATTGTCTTATTGAAGATATTAATCATTTAATTGGTGACTTTCATCATAGGTTTATGTACGCGTGAGAAAAATGGTGTCTATATCCTAAAGGAAAGATTCTATTAGGAGGAGAGTGAAAAGAAGGTTATTTTCCTCTTCTTTCTATTAGTATGTTATCTTTTATTAATATGAAAATTTCATTTAGAGCAGTAAGTACTATTGTTTCATGCAACTTTCAGTGCCCAGATGGTGAAGATCATTTTATTTTAGATCCCTGGACGTTTTTTCTTGCATGATTTTAATATTGTTCATGGATAGATATATTGGTTTAATGTTATTTTTATGATATAGATTATTAGAATCATTTTTATGATATGGTTTGATGTGCATTCTTTTCTTTTGTTCAGGCTATGTCAGATCAAATTGAACAGATGGGGCTCACAATAGAAACGCAACAAAAGGATTGTTTTTTTAAACAACCTATTATGCTTAGAAGATAGGGAAATTGTGACAATTACTTATAGGGAAATTGTGACAAACCACACAAAAACTTGAACTAATCTCATAAAAATAATGAGCACAAATTTTGTTAACTCATCTCAGTACTATCAAGTTTGTTGCTCAAATTGGAACACTGTTGAATTTGGTCCACTAATTTGTTTTGCAAATCCTCAAGTTGCTGGTTGAAACATAGAAAACAAGTCAGGCATAACAGGAAAGAACAAGCAAGCACACCCTATCTTCTAAGCATTATTTTTATGAGATTAGTTCAAGTTTTTCTGTGTGGTTTTTCACAATTTCCCTATAAGCAATTGTCACAATTTCCCTATCTTCTAAGCATAATAGGTTGTTTAATAAAACAAACCTTTTGTTGTGTTTCTATTGTGAGCTCCATCTGTTCAATTTGATCTGACATAGCCTGAACAAAAGAAAAGAATGCACATCAAACCATATCATAAAAATGATTTTAATAATCTATATCATAAAAATGAACATCAAACCAATATATCTACCCATGAACAATATTAAAATCCATGGAAGAAAAAACGTCTAGGGATCTAAAATAAAATGATCTTCACGATCTGGGCACTAAAAGTTGCATGAAACAATAGTACTACTCTAAATGAATTTTTCATATTAATAAAAGATAACAGACTAATAAAAAGAAGAGGAAAATAACCTTCGTTTCACTCTCCTCTTGATAGAATCTTTCCTTTGGAATATAGACACCATTTTCTCACGTGTAGCATAAACCTCTGATGAAAGTCACCAATTAAATGATTAATATCTTCAATAAGATAATATACCAAGAAACCTGAAGAACCCAAGAGATACTTCATCAACGACTAATGAGCCACACATTTCACCTGCTTTAAGACGTTCATTTTCACCCCGTCAGTTTTTTATTATTCATTTTATTTTGAGTGGTGGTTTTGGGGGAATGGTCGAAAAATTTTATGTTCCTGTCAGTTTAGTTTGTCGTTCATATAGAAATCAAATGATGTTCGGCTTGCAGGTAGACTCAAAGCTTGTTAATATTAGGGAAAGCAGAATGAAGAACAAGTCCTTCTTGGATGTACATTTTGTCTTCAATGGGTGATATTGTTATCAATGCTAAAAGGAAATGGCAGGCCTTTTGCGTGCAAGCAGAAAAAGATGCTAAAGACACTTCAGAAAATAATACTTTATCCTCTTTATGCACTTTGCTTCACCACTTTCACTTGAGTTCTTCAATTTCACACTAACTCCTGAGGCAAGCAAAGAAAGCAGCACATAAACATAAAATAATTTCAGAAAATAAGCAGTTATGTTTTTTTGATATCAAATAATCTTAAGAGAGAAGAATAAATAAGAGTACTATATTTCGAAAATATATGAAATAATTATTCATGTATTTATTGGTGAATGAGAAAACCAATTTATTTAAGAAACTAAGAATTAAATTAAACTATTTTTAATTTAATTTTGAAAGTATATATATTAATTTATTCATACGTCTATGCATATTATGTTGATGGACAACTAACAAATATATAAAATAAAAACAGCACATCATGTATTGATCAACTGATTGGACATGGATGTTGTTGTTTTCTTGTTTTTCTAACTAACTTTGGAAGGTAGAAAAATAGGGACATGAACGAAACAAAAACTACACTAAATTCACATTTTGTGTATATTATTTCATAGTTTGAGTTGAGTGGAATTAGAACTATGACACGTGTCGCAACCGGAATCGCGACGGGACGACGATCCAAAAAAGGGAAATGATTTGGAAAAAAGAGTTTGGAGTCGCCACCATAGTTTATTCTGGAAAACTATGGAAAAACCATAAAATATAAGGCATGTTCTGCGAAAACCAGATTCTAGGTCCGGGAGTCGGTTACGTGTAGGGAAGGTGTTAGCACCTTACAACGCCTGCCCTAAGGCAGTACCTTTAATTAAATACGCTAATAAAGATGTGGTTTGCAAAATGTTTAACTATCCCAAAAAGCAAATTTCTAAATGAACAAAATATATTTTTTTATTTTTTGTGCCCGACAAAGACTGGCCTTGCTCCTACATATTCTTAAAATGAGAAATCAGGGTTACGTAGTTCTAGAAACCATTTGGAAAATTTGATTGGAGAATTGTTTGGAAAGTTTGTTTGGAAAATTTGGATTTTTGTGAAAGTGAGCTTGACAAGGACTAGCCTTGCTCCTACGTATCTCCACTTTGGATGGAGAATCAAGGATCACGTAGTTCTGGCTGAAAGGTTGTTTGTTGTTTGAAAAAGGATGTTTTGTATTTGGTATTTTTGCGCGAGAAAGAGAAAAGGTTTTTTTAGCACAAGGTCTATGCGAACGGTCGCACGTGTGCTTTAACCTTTTAAAATATATTTTTATTATTTTTGTGCGAAAAGGGGAAAAGGCTTTTAGCACAAGGCCTATGCGAATGGTCGCACGTGTGCTTTAGCCCTTTAAAATATATTTTTATTATTTTTGTAAAAGAAAGGGAAAAGGCTTATAGCACAAGGCCTATGCGAACGGTCGCACGTGTGCTTTAACCTTTTAAAATATATTTTGATTATTTTTGTGAAAGAATGGGAAAAAGTCTTTTAGCACAAGGCCTATGCTAACGGTCGCACGTGTGCTTTAACTCTTTAAAACATTTTTGCATATTATTTTTACAAGAAAGGAAAAAGGTTTTTTTTTATTTGTTTTTTTGTTATAAGAATGAATGGGCTTGAGCCCAAAGAGAAGGGATGCAATTTAGCAGAAACAGGGGTGCAAAAAAGGGTTTTTGTTTTTGTTTGTTTTTGTTGTTTTTTTTTACTCGGCTAGTGTTGACCCAAGCAGAAAATAAAAAGGGCGTGCGAGGATGAGAAGTGGGGGTGCCAGAGAAGAATAGGTTTTTTTCTTATTTTTTTAAAAAAAGAGAAAAAAGTAATTGATCTGGCCCAACAACCGGGCCCAAGGGTTGTGCTTCAGGGGTTCAGATTGCTTCCCCTCATTCCCACACTCGCACTTCCTCTCATCAGAGACCTAGGGTCTCTTGCCTCTCCTGGAGACTCATCACCACTTCTACCAGAACCGGCCACCAACGTAGCACCCTCCACTTGGCATTGCCGGCGACAACAAGCACCACCGGAACCAAGGCCAGCCACGGCGTCAGGTTCATTTTTGCATGCGAGAAGGAAACGCCTCAACTCCCGCGATTCGTCCTTGAGGCCGCTGCTAGACCTGTCAAATAGGCCCTTATAATAGGTCTTGGCCCTAACCCATGTGGGTCGGGGCCAAAAAAGCTCCTAGGGCCAAAAATGCCCTTTATTAAAAAAGCCCCCAGGGCTAAAAAGCCCCAAAGCCCTGTGGGTTAGGGCCAGCCCATGGGCTTTCTTTTTTACAAAAAAAAAATTAAATATCCAACAATAAATTGCATTTTTGCATAGAAAAGGAACATTTATGTTAAGTGTTATAACTTGGAAAATACATGTAAGCATACATGTAAGCATCTTTCTTTTACTTTAATAAATATTTTTACATAATTATTAATTAGAAAATAATAAATAGGATTTCATATTTTTCATCCCT